>NC_048595.1:316541111-316736570 GCF_003668045.3 Cricetulus griseus | reverse complement strand
GCTACATAACAACAGTTGCAGAGCAAATATGATTTACCACCCTTTGGTCAATCACAGCATCTAACCATTATGATGCAATAGATTGTCATCTGCTCAAGAGCCATGTGACAGAGTTACAATCACATTAGTTAATTCTCAAAATGATCTCAGGAGTGTTGAACTGACAAGTGGGCATCATCATGTCCAGTTGTCAATATATTTTAAAAATGAGGGAAAGAATGAGTTTAGCAATGCTTCAGAACCCAACTATGCTGTTTTATATATAAATCTACAGTGTTACCTTGAGCTTTATTTGTGGTCATCTGGGGCATGTGCCTCCCACCCGGTACATCTTGGACACACCTGGTAGACTAAACTCTATATAATTACTGTTTGAATTTAGTTTTGGTTTTCTCCTTCTTAGCTGAAAGTCTGCAAGTGGCTGTGAAGGCTTCAAAGATGGGTGATGTAAGCCAGTCATCTGAAGAAGGCTCTGGAGGGGCTGTTCTGACTGACATGCTCAGTTCACAAGATGCACCAGCATCACCAACTGCTTGTAAGTGACAGTGCAGGCCTTGGCAGTGAGCCGGAGCACAGCCCTGACACACAGTGGTCACATAAACTGAAGCATTAACTGCCTGATTTTAAGGGAACTTAATGCATTTTTTTTTGTAATTAGGGAAAGAAAAACCTTGAGAATAACATGCTGGCCATAAATAGGTATTATATGTGACTATTAATGACACTCATATTCTAAGGACAGTCTTATGTTGGTGGGATATACTGTCCCCAGCCAAGCATTGCATGGTCCCCAGATCACACCCTGCCTCTGTTTCCATTACTTCTTTGATGGATCTTTGAAAGGACTTTCAAACCGTTTGTAAAGGGTCTCTGCAATCCATTAAGGAAACAACTTTCCAGGCATAATGTTTCCAGGCTAAGCAGCCATAGCTCAGAAAGCTAGAAAGCACCTCCTATCCCCACCTCCCACCCACCCAATGGTATACAGACCCACATGTGAAGTGTGAGTTTGGTAGTATGATTATAGACACAATTGCCAAACAATTCTTTTTGGGGTTTTGTGGTACCAGAGTTATTGACCCCAATGCCTGGAACATGCTAGGCAGAATCTACCACTGAGCCACACCCCCAGCCCTCCCAGAGTTCCTTCTTGGAGTTGGAATATATTCTGTGTTTTGAGTAGCCTAGGTTGATCTCAGAGTTGTGATCTTCCTGACTCAGGAGTGTTGAACTGACAGGTGGGCACCATCATGTCCAGTTGTCAATATATTTTAAAAATAAGAGGTAAAGAATGAGTTTAGCAATGCTTCAGAACCCAACTATGCTGTTTTATATATAATTTTAAGCTAAATACTGAACTTGATCTAGAATTCTAAAATAAGAGCACAAAGAGTATATTTTTCCATCATGTAAAGATGGTAAAAACTTCACTCCAAAAGAAAAACTTCACTCCAAAAGAATAAAATGTCTGTAATAGTTACTTTTTTTTTTTTTTTTGACAAGATCTCATGTGGCTTTCACACTGGCCTCAAATTTACTGTTGGCGTTGAGAATGGCCTTGAATCCCTGATTCTCCCAAGTGCTAGGATTATAGGTGTGTGCTACCACACCCACCCGCTCTGTTTTAGAATTTCTTTAACAAATCCTTTGGTTCAGTGAAAAGTCTAGAAGCAGTATAAGTTTTTAATCTATACATTTTTTGTTTGTTTTATCACAAGCACCTAAAATTATTTCCCGTCTCAAATGTTGCTTTATCTAATCCTGGCTTTCTATTTTCAGAATGTGCGCATATGTTTTTCATTTCGAACAGCTAGATTCATCAGGGGAGTTGTACCGCTCTGGGTGATTTCCTTTAGAAGAGCCTCATTATGCCATTGAGGAAGTCCTCTCTAAAAATACTGAGGGTATGCTGCTTTCAGCCCTGCCCCAGGGACAGCTGGGAGGCTCCACTGTGGCCTTGCAGCTGTTTGGAGCACTTGGCGGCTCCTCCCTCCCTCCAAACAGGGCAGTGAAGGTTCTCACTGTCAGAACCTCCCATGGATTGGGAGCCTTCCAAAGGGACACCCATTTGCCAGGACCAGAGAGCAGTCTGTCATCAGGATCAGGCAGGGGAGGCCTGGGGTGAATCCTGTATACCAGAGGCCAGGCATTTTTTGGCCTGGATTGGAGCATGGTGCTTCTAGGAGTTTGATCTCTTTTATACAGTTGTTAAGGGCCCATGGTTATTCCTCATTGAAGGCTTGGGACTGAGAGTAATTCTGCAGTGGGGCTTTGGGGAGGCTCTTGGTGAAGCAAGCCCCTATCGGTCTGCGGTTACCAGCCAGGCAAAGCCCTGTTTTTATTCATCAATATACTTAACCACAGGGGACGATTATAACCTACTCTGTAGAATGGTGGGTCCAGTGGAGACCCTGTTGCCCACCCTGAAGCTGAACCAGGGCTCATAGAAGCTCATTGAAGCACCAGTCTTCTACCACTAGGGGCTCCACATTGGCTTCTGCCACCATTTAACTGTTAATGTGAATGTAAGGAAAGGGACAGGAGAAAGACTTGTTTGGAAATGGCTGGATGTCTCTTTAGGAGTTAGGAAAAGTCCCTATAACCCGTCCCTCCATCACTGCATAAGCATTGGTCAACCTGGACACAATGAACGTGGTTTTCACTTGATTCATTTGAAATGGTTTCCACTCAAACAGAAAACTGGTTTAGTAGAGGCCTTTGGAATCCTGGACAACTGTAATTTTCCAAAGATAATACAAGTTATTTTGTTAATTTAAGCAAAGAGAAAAGGGTGTTCCTTTGCTAGAAATAAAGATGCTTAATGACACCATATTTAAAAGAAAAAATTTACAAAAATTATCACAAAGTGAATATTTGGATCAGGGTCCTGGTGAGACATTGCTCCTCTGAAGTGTGTGTGTGTGTGGCCCAGCCTGGTTTGAATCAGTAAAAGGTGGACATAGTCTAAGTTTTCACTTCCTTCGTAAATAAATAATGAAATCCTGCCGACTGAGGTGTCATGGGTGAAAGTCAATTTTTATTTGGTTCTTAACATCTCTGGAGCAGTTTCTGTGTTTTCATAGGTTAAATTACAGTATTTACAGTGTTAAAGCTTAAGTGGGAACCGTGAGAAAAGCTGGATGGAAAAGACGAGAAACTGGGGCAGGCTCTCGGTTTTAATGACTCCGCAGCCATGGAGCGTTAGCCACCTCCAGCCTTCTAGAACAGTGTCCCTTTCGCCTCTGGACCTTCCTTCTAGACCTTGTCCATCAGCTGCTGCTCTTGTACTGGCTACGAGGGAGCCTTTTACGGACCTGGGTCTGCCAAGCGACCTTGCTTTTGTTCCACCGGGTACCTGTTTTAAATTTCCCCTTTCCGGGGAGGCTTTTTCCTATTACATGAAAGTGAGCTGTAGACTCACAAACAGCACATGGACGCATCAGCCCAAGAAAGAAGCGCAATTCAAAAGATGGTGACAAAGGATGCTACTTGGCATTCCTTAGCCTGTAAGCTCCATGAGGGCAGGAACCGTGGGCTTGCTGCGCCTGTCTCTAGCGCCCCCTGCAGGAGCACCCAGTATGAATTATCTTGTGATGTTACCCGCCCCCCCCAGCACCACCCCCCCCGCTTTTTTGAAGTGTGCGTCAGTTGTGTACAGAAGAACCCAATTGGCTGGCTGATGTTTGATGTTGTCCTTTTTGTTTCTGTCTCAATGGCGTGCTTCCAGCACTAGTCACAGAAGGGACAGAAGGAAGAGGCTGTTGGGATGTGGATCCCGGGCTCCAGGGTGTGGTAACGGACTTGGCGGTCTCTGATGCAGGGGAGAAGGTATTGTTAATTGTTAACCAATTTGTTAGTAACCAGCACCCATTGCTTTGTATATATAGTAGCTTCAGCTATCAGGCAGTGAGTGGATTGAAAATACTTTTTCTGAATTGTTTCTGATTCATTTCAATATCTATATTGGAGCTTTCTAACCTATTCTTTAAATGTTCGTGTTCTTTCTATACCATGTAGGTGTAAAAAGAAAAAAAACTGAAAAGTTATTAAAAAACCTAAAAGCTTGAAAACCCTCACGTGTATATGTGTGTCTGCGCTGACTTCCAGGCTTACTTTCTGCACTGCAAACCTTTGCTTTCCCTCAATACTTTTGGCAACTCTGGCTGAGAGGTGGCCCTGGACATTGGGATGCTGCACCACCAGATGGCGCCTTTGGAGCTGAACTAATTTCCACTTTGGGATGGTCTTGCTTCTGTCCTCTACCAAGACCCTCCACTCTTCACCCATCTTCCAACTGACTTTTGCAGACTTTGAATTCACATAGCCTGTGGCAAAGAGTTCCCAAATGCCGCTGTCTCTCTTGATTCCTGATATATGTAGGCAGCAACTCTCTGTAGAAATTACATGCATACAGCTTTCTATTAGCTTCAAGTGTGTGATTTCATAAGCAGGGGAGGATGGTGATTCTGGGAGGTGTTGAGTCGGTTCGAGAGTTTTTGCTCTGTCTAGCACTGATTTAACTGCATTACCAAGTACTGATATGAATCAGTGTGAGAGTATGTCACATGTGTTTAATAGATTCGACATCTTACTGTTACATGGTTACCAGATAGGAGATATATGACAGAACCAAGTCTGGGTTTCAGAATTTCACAGAAATGTCAGCTCAGATTTAGCATTCATCTGCAAAGTTCAGAAGCCCAAGTGAGTGCATGAGTGCAGAATTGTGCTTTGCTTATTCTGATTGTAAACTTTTAAACTTATGTGTCTCATGATGCTCCTACTTCTCCATGTGATCTTCAGTAGGAAGACTACAGTGTGTAGCTTTCAGCTGCTCCTAGGAGTTTAGGGAGGAAAAGAGAGTTTTCCAGTAGGAGATTAATTCTGCATAGAAAGTGGGTTGGCTCCTACCCATGACTCAGGAGGGTAAGTGAGATGGTGGGCCCCGGTTTCTTTCTATTAACCTCTGGGAAAGCTGCCAGTTGATGGGGACTTTTGAAATAAACTGAAATATAGGAAAGGGTCACATGGCTAAAACGCTAAGCAATCGTATAATGGATTTCTTAGCATTAGCATCCCTCATAAGATAAGGTTAAAACAAATTTCTGAAAGAATTGAAAACAGTAACCCAAGGATAGAAATTCTCCTGCTTAATGATCAACTGTAGTTATGCAGTGAAACCACCAGGTGGCAGATGAACTCCATTAAATAGATGATACACACTTTCCTGTCTCATCCCAAACCCAGTGGTTCTAGCTGTAAGTAACCAACTTAATCCAGTTTAGCATATTTATTTTTAGATGTCCACTTATTCATAGAGTATAAAATTATAAATATTACTTTTTTACCACAAAAGTAGTGAATAGACAAAGATGGGCCCATAAGAAAAGCAAGAACTTAATCACCAAACTGGAATGCTTAGTTTGGGTGTCCTCCATACAGTTGGGTGGAGTTCTGAAGTACTGACATGTCATCTCCATCTTCAGCCTTTGTCCTTTTTCTGTTAGAGGGACTTCTTAGCAGCAAAATCCTTAACTGGCAGTATGAAGGAAAAGGAGACTAGGTTAGCCCATCACCTGTTTAAGCTAAGTGACTCATTTAGCAACATGAAAGCCACTCGACATCACCATGACTGACTTTCTTTAGGACTTAAAACTGCATGTGCTCAGACAAACGCCAAAATCCTACAGGAAACTGTAGGCTCTCACAGGATAGGGAAACGGGTGATTTTTCCATTTCATAAAATGTGGAGTTGGTAGTGTTGATTGCTCTGTACTTACTGAAGAGGGTGTGGGGAAAGATGACTTGTAGTTGTTTATTTGTTGGGTGTCCCTTACATACTAAGCACCATTCTTAGGTTTGCAGATGTAATATTGAATACAGAGTCTTGCTATTCATTGATTTACCAATGAGAGAACACAGACAATAAGTAAACAAATACTTAATGCAATTAACCAGAAGCTCTTAATGTCTGCATTTTCCCTATGTTTAGTGGAGTGAAAGAGACAAAGTCTGAGGCACAGGGCCCCATCCCCAAGGAGAAGATGGCCAGCCTCTTGTGGCTTCATTCATGGGTTTTGAGTGGGGCTGGTGATTAATTGAGGTAGGATCTGGAGGACCCTTAATATTTCCCTGGGGCCATCTCTCTGTAATTTGGACATCATGATTCTCCAACATTGAAATTGGGAGCTTGAGACCCTGTGATGTTCTGTGGCTTTCAGAGAGCCATGTGTAGCAGCCTATCCCTGGACATGAGTCAAGGGTTTGCCGAGTTTCTTCACTACCATCTAAGGCATAGTTGGGTAAAAGTTGTCACACACCTCTAACTCTGAGTTTGAATGAGTAAGACTTGCAGTGTCAAGGGGCTGTTTAATTCTCCAGACATTTCTTCCTAGAAGAGACAGTCATTGTAGCTGAGGTAATGGAGTTTCAAGAGGGAAGCTCATATATTAGGAAAATATGATAGCTTTCGAAATTCGAGTGGCTGTTCATTTTCTCATGTCTTTATGTATTTTAGGTGGAATATAGAAGTTTCCCAGGTTCTTCACAGTCAGAGGTGAGCTACATATGCTTTAAATGTAAACAATCATTTCTCAATTTGTAGCTAAGGAAGCTTTGCAAGAACTTGACACATACAATCCTTTTCTCCCCCCAGATTATACAAGCAATACAGAATTTAACCCGTCTCCTGTATAGCCTTCAGGTAATGGCTCTCCTGTAATCTCGACCTTGTGAATGTTCCTTTTAATGTGCTCTGATGATCCCCAGACCTTAGACATTAGAACATTTCAAAGGTGGTAAGTGATCTTCGAAGAATATGCCAAACCCTGAGGTGTACCTCCACCAGACGAAAGCTGAGTTCACCTGGTTTTGCAATCACGAGGCAGCACATCCCCACCATATTTTACCCCATTTTCTCAGAAACCGTAAAACGGTTCCTGTCTCTCAAAGATATCAATGAATCTGCCTGGGTCCGACACAGTGAAATGCTTAGGTGCATGCAGCATGACTTCACATTTTCTGGTGAAAGCTTAAATTCTCACCTGAATTCATGTCACTCTCACATGTGGCCTTAGGCCTTTGTGAAGAGCAGCTAAATAATTTGCATGCTCCTTCATGCTTTGGTTTTCTTTTCACTCAATACTCATTGGGTGTCCTTTCTGCACTGGGCACTGTGTGAAAGAATAAGCTCACAAAACCAAAGGGGCCACCAAGCCTCCTGCTTATGGCTTGTTATCTTTTAAGGAAGGAATAAAAACCACCCTTGTGTTGTGGATTAGTAGACCATAGAATCCATCCCTCAGGTTGATGCTGTTCACTAAAGAGGCCATCAGTGTACCCAAAAGTGCTTTGTGTGATGATTAGAAAATTTTAATGCTGTCAAGGCAGTAGTTATAGTGTAGCAATTTTTGAGAATAAGAATCAAATAAAATGTCTTGTGGTTCTAAAGAGAGAATTGCTGTTACCATGCTAATTAAAAAAACCAAAAACTAATAAGATATAAGTTCCCATGTTGTATATATCCCTGCAGAATTTAGATTGTTTCATGTTATTCATTGGCAACACACATCTTTCCATGGCAGCATTATTCTACAGCATGATTGTTAATGTATGTATAGTATTTGGGTCTATAGAATTTATTCAGTTCAGTAATTTATATTTGTGTTATTAATAGCATAAAATGTCGACATCCTTATGTTCTAATATCTTTAACCATATTTGAATGTCTCCATAGTCTAAGTTACTATAGATAACTTCTTGCAATTTTATTAAACTGCCAAAATTAATCAATTGTATCTTTTCTCTTTCTCTCTCTTTCTCTTTTTCCTGCCCCTCCTCAATTTAAAAATGGACCAAGATATCAGATTACTTTAATTTGTGCTTCTTATTATTAAGACCAAACATGTTCCCTCAATTTTCCATTTGTCTTTCATAGTTCATATATTATATCATAGAACTGTTAAAGGAAAACTGATCTAAACTTGGAGCAGAAAACATAAAGCCATGGCTGCATTAGATGCTTTTTATTATTATTACTTATGTTTTAACAATAACAAACTTCTTTCTCTTGACCAGTGTTGATCTCATGCCCATTCTTGTTTTAATACCAGTGTCATTATTTTGGTTATTAAAGCTTTGGATTACACTTGAGTATATGGAGACACTAGTTTCCTCTTAGTATTTTTCTATATAATGTGCACGTTTTACAAAGTTTCTAGATCACTTTGTCCAGTTTCCTGCCTTCTACCAAGACTATTAGATTAAAATTACACTGTATTCATTAATTAAATGCCACAATCAGTTCCCTTGTAAGAAAAGGCTCAGCCACCTCTTATTTTAGGTTGTGCAGGAAGCTTTATAATTCTTGTCATACAGGTACTATATAAATTTTAAAACATATGTTTATGCTTCTCCAATTATGGTTGTTGATCAAAAATATACTGGTTTTTATGTACTTGTTTTATTATCAGCCAACTCATTTAACTTTAGGTTTTGTTTTAATAAATTTTCCATGGATTCTCTGGAATGTTTCTGGTAGGAAATTTGAAAAAAAAGAAGAATGCTATGACTATTCTTCAATAATTATATCAATTGTATTTTCTTGGCTTATTGCTTTGGATGGATATAGAGGAATCTAACTTTTTGACATGGTGACATAGCATTGTCATCTACGAATCTGTTGGGCTGCATTCATAACTATCCTGGGACACATGGCACACAGAGCACAGGTTGGCTCTGCCTCTATCTGAAAACATGCTAACAAACAGTGGTAACAGTAGCTTCTTTTCTTATTCATACAATGTGGGATGCCTTTACTGTCTATGTACAGTAGGTATGACATAGATTATCTGGGAGGTCCATTTATCTTGGGAAACAACTAGGGTTTCTCTTAGATGTCAACTGGAAAGCTTTGTGCTGGAGAAAGGACATTAAATTCTCAAGGGCAGGAGACATTGGGCTTCCTGACTTGGGCTGCCTGATGAAAATATATATGTAGAGTCATTTTGTTGTTGTTCTCCACCCCTGAATTCAGCCCTATATGTGTCTTTGGTTCAGATAAGATCAGCAGCCCATTGGCCTCAGTTTAGCAATATGTTAAGTTAGCTGTTCTCAACCTTTGGGTCATGACCCCTTGGTGGGATAGTTGGATGACCCCACAGAGGTCTCCTGAGACCATCAGAAAACACAGATATTTACATTATGATTCATAACAGTGGCAAAATTACATCTATGAAATAGCAACAAAAATAATTTTATGGTTGGGGTCACTACAACATGAGGAACTGTATTAAAGTGTCGCAGCATTAGGAAGGTTGAGTTGACTCCAAATGGGAAATATCAAGCCTCCAGTAGATTCCCTCCATCAAACTGAAGCTTTTGAGCTGGTCTTAGGATTTGAGGTGTGAAGCATTTCTGTTTTGTGGCATAGTTCTCTCCTTAGAAGCTGAACTCTAACCCATTTCTGAAACATGAAAATGACAATTGGTCCCTATAGTAGAGTTGGAGAAGTATTTACAGGCAGGAAAATGAAAGGACACAGATAATTCTACCCTAGGAAGTGAAATGAGAGTGAATTAAGAATTCCTAAACATAAATATAACTTTAAATATGGAAATCAATATCCAGTCTTCAAGTATATGTTTGTGAGAGGGAAGAGAATCACCATATCCCAATCTCATTTAGACATGATAAATTCTTTAGGACTATACCAAGTTACCTAATTGTAGTCCTTACACAAGAGCTCATACCTATTAGTTTTGATATGCAAAATATTGGGGTTTGCTTGCTTTATAGTACCAATACCCTCGGGTCTCTTGGTGTTAAGTGGCAGTAGCTGGCTACAGTGTGCATTCAGGCCAGCAGAGTGCCAGTGGTTTACCAACACTAATTAGCCCGTTTAAAGACCACAATGGTTAGTGCCTATTCTCCATGATGACCATTCTTCTTATAAGAGCTCTCTAAAGTCAGTTATCAAGAGTGGCCATGAATTTTTTCAACTAATTTTTGAATTTAAAAATGCAAATTTCAGAAGGCTCCAGTGAATACATGTTTGAGTCTTATTCCAAAGCAAGTGTGAATTTAAAATATCCAAGCTCATTAACTTTCACAAGTAGAGGAAAGTGCTGATCTCACACACACAAAATATGATGGTCAAAATTCCTTCTTCTGGGGTGTGTATCACACGGACAATTTAAAAATGTCTTAGGAAGGAAAAATTCAAATTTATCCTTAGGATGGTAATGGCTTCTCACTCAGAGTCAAGCTATACATACATGCCCAGTGTGTATCTCTTTGCAATTTGTTCTTTCTCCACTTCTTTACTGTTTAAATGGGAACTTTTACAATGAAAAGTCTTCAAGGGCATTCACAGTAGGTTTTTGTTGTTGTTATTTTGGTTTAGTGACCTCTTTCCAGGTCCTGGTTATTATTTCTGTGATGTTGCCCAGCTTTTCATAGGCAGATACTAGAGTTCAAAAAACTGTTTTATTTTGTTTTTTTAAATGTTTGGTCATGTCTGCTGCGATTTAGAGTATCTATTTTCCCTAAACCATTGCAGCCTCCTCTTATCAATCTAGTAAACAATGACTTTAAGCTTAGATTTTTTTGTTTTCTGTATAACCAACTTGGCTCTAATGCAAAAACCTAGCAGTAAGGAGACTACTCTACCCAATTCCATAGCTCCTAAAAACGGCATTAACTGTGATTCTCTGGTATTATGTTATAAAAAGGCTATTTGCCAAAAGTCTCCAAATAGTTGACTTTTATTTTTATGTCTTCATGAAAGCAATATATAAAGCTCAAATAATTTCTGGTTTGGGACTCAAATAAAGGGCACTACTGTGTTTATGTAGATTCTTAAATTCCCATGAATGATTGACTGGGGACCTCAGAAGGAGAATGAGAATAGAACAGGAATTCAGAGTCTTATGAATTTACACACTAATTTTTACCCAAAGGACTGACTTAAATGCAACTCAACAACCAACAGCCAATCACTTCTCCAAAAGCAGGGATGAGAACAATCAAACCTCTGTAGCCATGAGGTTTCATCCTTGGACTTAACCAACCCTTGGACCGAAAAGATGGAAAAATCAATTCCAGAAAGTTCAGGAAAGCAGAGTGCTTTTAGCCCTTCCCGTGTGGATACAGTGATGTATAGAGGGCATATTAGATATTACAAGCAATCCCAAGGCAACTTAAATATTAGAGTTTGAGTGGCAGGTATGGGTGGGTTATGTCTTATTACTAAGGCCCTTTCAAATGAGGACTTGAGCATCAACAGGTTTTGAGCATCCACTGGACTCATCAAACCAAACTCTATTAGATACCAATGATACTGATTGCATGTATTATTTCTTTCCTGTAAAATCCCCAAGTCACACCATGAAGAAATGTAGACAAACCTATCTGAAAGCTCAGAGTGCCTTTGGATCTAACTTGGAAGGGGCAAGATACGACAGGAAAATAATCCATTGAGCACTCTGTGTTTTAGAGATATTTCCTACCAAGAGGTAAACAGCCCATGAGCTATGCTAACTTTATGTCTTTTTGACAAAGTACCCCAAAGAACAAGCTAGAAGAGGAAGAATTGAAATTGGCTCCTTGTTTTAATACATGGTTATTTGGCCCCACTGCTCTGGGGAAGACAGAACTTCATGGTAGCGGTACCAGATAGAGGAGAACTACTCACCTCATGGCATCAGGACACAAAAAAAGAAATATCCCCAGTATCCCCTTCGGGGACACACACACACACACACACACACACACACACACACACACACACACACACCCACCTTACATGACCATCCCTTAGACCTGTCTCCTGAAGGTTCTGCCTTCTCTCACTAGTTCCACAGCAGATCACCTGGCCTTTAACCCTTTAACACCCCATGTGTAATTCAAGCCTGTACTTAACTCATTTGGCCTCTTCTGCTTTCCCCTACCCTGCCCCAGGCTGCCTTGACCATCCAGGACAGCCACATCGAGATCCACAAGCTGGTTTTACAGCAGAGGGAGAGCTTGGCCCATAGCCACTCCTTCCGAGGTGGCCCCTTGCAGGACCAGGAGAAATCCCGATACCTGGAGAAGCAGCGTGAGGAGTTGGCTAACATCCACAAGCTTCAGCACCAGTTCCAGCAGGAGCAGCGGCGCTGGCACCGCACGTGCGACCAGCAGCAGCGCGAGCAGGAAGCCCAAGAGAGCTGGCTGCAAGCGCGGGAACGTGAGTGCCAATCACAGGAAGAGCTGCTGATGCGCCACCGTAGTGAACTGGACCACCAACTCCAGGAGTACCAGCAGAGCCTCGAGCGACTGCGGGAGGGCCAGCGGATGGTGGAGAGGGAGAGACAGAGGATGCGTGTCCAGCAGGGTCTGCTGGGCCACTGCAGACACAGTCGCCAGAGGAGCCTCCCTGCTGTCTTCTCTCCAGGGAGCAAGGAGGTATGCCTTATCCCAGCATTGGCGGGGCTTACCCAAATATCTGTGTTCCTGGTTCTTGTAGAAGAGTTCACAAGAGTGTCTCAGTTTGGGGATTGGGAAAAAGAAAAAGCTAACAGTGTTTAGAACCAGTCTGGGGTATCTTGACTTAAAAGATGGAAATTCTAAGATATCCTGGGTCTTTACTGGGGCCTCTGTGCTCTGAGACAACCTTGCCCAAGAAAGGATCGCAGAATGGAGTTGCCCCAATAAAGTAAGGGCGACTTTGACATGGAGGCACAGTCACTGTGAGCATGCTGTCTTCTAGGTATTTGAAGAACCCTCTTTAAATGTCTTGTTATAGATCATTTAGCTCTTCATGTGTAAGCATTGAATGGAACAAATTCTGATGAAGAACGCTTATTTATTCTTTGTGAATCGGATATACTGAATTTAAAATCTCTTTCACTATATAAAGTTATCATGAGCTACACTTGATGAAGGACTGAGTGGATAAACTCATTTAGAAGATTCCTGTTCCCCTTGCATCCTCTCTGACCTTGCTTAACAATTTCATTTGTCTGGGCAGATTTTCTCCACTCTGCATTGCATGCATGTTTTTATTGATAGTGTATAGAGTTATAAAAGTTAATAGGCTTATAAGAAAGAACTATGTTGCATCTGATTTCCCCTTCAAGTTTGCTAAATTACATTTATTGCAAATTCCTGGTGCATTGAAGGGTATGTTTTCAACCTTTTTATGTAGCAAAAGTGGAAACAAGCTAGAAGAGGAAGAATTGAAATTGGCTCCTTGTTTGCTTGCTTTGATTAAAATAAAGTGGAGACTCTCCAATGTTATAGAACTCTGCTGCTTTCTAAAAATAAGATAAATTGTGCATGGAGACTTGGAAGTTCTTGTTCTAGCCCATTTAAAGGGGTTGGGAGGAGAGTAAATGATAGATTTCTTCTAGCTCATTTGAAGGGGTTGGGAGGAGAGTAAATGGTAGATTTCTTCCTAACCTCATTCTCATTGAAATCTTGATTGCTAGCACAAGAGTTTTCAGGCTTGTGGGCTAAATAAATACTTTATGAACTTGTTTAAGTTGCTAAAGAAATTGTATTTTTCTTTGTTTCATTATACAGGTAATGGAACTAAATCGAGCTGAGAGTTTGTGTCATGAAAATTCATTTTACATCAACGAAGCTTTAGTACAGATGTCACTTAACACTTCCAATAAACCAAATCCATCAGGTGTCCCATGGGACACTTACCCCCCTGATGTATCTCATTTTGATTTGGTAAGGACTAGTGGCAATCAAACAGAACTGAAGATAGACGTTTCTCAGCCTCCAGATGTCAGCCATGAACTCTGGACAGCTACGGGGCCCAGCCATCAGATCCCTGCTCTCCAAGAAAACAACAAGGATTCTTGTAAAAATGGTAATTAACTCTTTACTCATTGCCTGTATGATGTCAGTGAGAACTTGGTCCTCTGAGTGACTGGATTCTCAGTAGAATGAACCAAGTGAGCTTAGTATGGGAACGATGGTGGCAATGAGTTGAGTTCTTTTTGGAAAGTCTGGGGACTCTCTACATTCCTAAGCTCCTAGGTAGATGATGCCACGTATCAGAGCTCAGAGTATGCCATGGACAGGACCAATAGGCTTTTAGGCCAGTGGGCTAAATGGTGTCCACTTAGAAGTAGTACAACTTGACATTTATTCTCCACTATAGACCCAGCTACATCTTGATCTGTGTCTCAGTTGACACTCAGAAATAAAAGGTATGGACAGGATTTGTGGTGGGATTTTATTGTCTATCAGAGCAATTTCCTGTAACATTAGTGAAATCTTCTGTTGTACTACTAAACACTCAGAATGAAACTGTTAACATCATTTGTCATTGAAAAAAAAGGTGTCTTCCCATAAGTCCCTGGTAAGGACACAGTTTGCTAACCCCATTAAAGCATTTGCCAAGTATAAAGGTAGGGCAGGTAGGGTTTCCAGCTCCATGTGAATTCAAATGATTGAAATCTCTGTCCATTTTGAGTTGTTTTCTGTGGGATGGTAGGTAGGGAATTAGAAGAACTTGAAACCTCCCTACTGAAAAACAGATGGTATGCAATGGCATAAACAAATGGCTGGCCACATGGATATGAAATAAATCACTGACACTGCAATGTTTCAGAAACATAAAACAATCAGGAGTTAGAGCAATCTTTAGAACTGGACACAGACTTGTTTCCGGCCTTAACATATATTCTTAGTTTGTCAGTTGGGAGAATCGTTTTTCAGCAACAAAAAGTTTTAAAGGCATTTGGTTCCTTCCAATTAGGGAGCAATCATTCTGACGCTGCCTGGGAGTTGATTTATGGCTAACCCAGGGAATGCTGTCTTAGACCTGGCTGATTCTTCACTCCGCTTAGTCACCACTGTAATGTCCTCTGTGAGAGAATGAAATAGTCCATCCAAACATTGTTTTAAATTAAGCTTTAAAAAATTAGTACAGTGGAATACTTTGGATTGAAAAGGAAAAGGTCAAGCAAAACTTAGAAAATGGAACCATTCTCAAACACTACCTTGAAATTCAGTCCTGTGGAGTCCAGGCTATGGAATGCTGATACTGGGCACATGCTGCCTTGCTGAGTTCACTCATCAACTTGCTATGCCTAGTGTTTTATGTGCTCTTGTCAGTGTGGTTTTGCACTGGCTTTGGTATCATTCAAAAACTCCACTTGAGTCAAACCACATTTGGCTTTTGTTTAGAAGTATTGCTCTTTCTCCTTGTGTATCTGCCATCATTTTCTCTCACCTCGGGCCTCAGCGTCTTAAGCTTTGAAACATTTGGCATTATGTTTACAGTAGGCAGAAAAATGTACCAAAGAAATTAAAAAGACACAAAGCTATACTATCTTCATATGAGGTATTAGATAGAGCCAAGAGAAATGCTGAGAAAATTGACTTTTTGCTTAAGAAACCAACCATATGGCCAGTATAGGCCAAGGACACTCAGGACAGTGACAGGAGGGAGGTCGGTCAACTTCAGGATGTCCTCAGAGACATCCTGGGGTACAGAAATAGGGGCCAGGACAGATACGTTCACTGCTGCAAGTAGTCAGAAAGCCCTGTTTATGTTTGTTTACTTTAGCATAAGAAGTGATTTCTGAAGGAGAGAAGAAAGTCAAAGACAAGGAAGTGATAGGATAGTGCAGTGAAAACGGTTCATTTTGTAAAAGGGGTGGCCTTTTTACATACCACATGAAATTATTCAAACCATTCCAAGCTTTCATAGTTCTGTGGCTTGAACGTAGCACATTAGCCACTGGTGGGGGGTGGGGCAGCTAGGCTCTAAGCACTCTCCACACAGGCTCCTGTGGGAGGCAGGAGTGGAGGGGAGTGAGCTGGCAGAAGCAAGCCACGGGTATGGGTGTACCGGGTGGGTGGTGTCGAGAACAGGCAATGTGCAAGCCACAGGATATTTGGGTTCTGAATCTTTGAGTGTCAGCTGCAAAGGAGCCCGGTAGACACAGGCTCTAGCTGTGTTTGCCTAAGATGTCCTAAGCTGATAATTTTGTTAAATATGCCTTTAACAGCTGGGCGGTGGTGGTCTTTAATACCATCACTCGGGAGGTAGAGGCAGAGGCAGTTGGATCTCTGTGAGTTCAAGGCCAGTCTGGTCTACAGAGTGAGTTCCAGGACAAGCAGGGCTACACAGAGAAACCCTGTCTAGATAAACAAAACAAAAGCCAAACCAACAAACAAAAACATGCCTTTTGTTGTGATTGATGAAAACTGTACAGTTTTATTGTTGGATCGTAAGGGCTACTATTTCAGGAGGCCCCTAGGAATGACTTGCTCTCTTCTCTGATCCAATGCTGTGTTTTGGGTCTAGCTCAGAGGAGTAAAAATAAGGATTTCTGAAACACGAGGGCTGATAGAAAAAAAAAAAAAAAGCATATGAATAAAATTCACTAATGTGTTTAGAAGTCACTTTTTTTTTTCCTTTTCAATTCAACCTCACCAAGACACTCCAGGTTCACTTTAGTTTTTGAGTCATTCTTTTACCACTCAGCAGTAACTATATAGACTTGTCAGCTTGCTGACACCATACAGAGATTCTCCATGGAGAAAACCATTTAGCACTCCCAGCCACCAGCACAATCCTGTGATGACTGAAGAGGCAACAAGGCAAAGCAACTTGTCCAAGGTCACACAGCTGTCAAAGGAAACCAGGAATCAAAGATGAGCAGACTGGCTCTGCAATTCATGGTCTCAAATCAGTGCCCTGAACAATTCCTGGGATTAAAGACCACCACCACCCAGCTGGGCTGCACTGTACATTTAACAGAACTTGAAGGAGATGTGGAATACATCTTTCTGTAATGCCTGGCAGGATGCTCACATTAAGGGCCAGTTTTTGGTTTGTGTTTATCCCCCTTCCTCATTTAGTATTAACATTTGGAAACTAGTTCTAAAGGTTTTGGATTTCTGTGGCCAATTCTTTCTTGGGACCTGAACATCTTCAGATAACATAAATAGCCTGTAGTTTCAGTTACATCCCAAGAGACCCATTTCTCTCAAGGATATTTGGTTTTCTAATATCTAATAATAACTCCACTTTATTTCTAAATATTTAAGGTAGCACCATAAAGAAGTTTATTTTCTAGTTTTGGAAGCTTTTTCATGAACAAAATTCTTGGGTACTTGAATATTCAATCCAAATTGGCATTTGATTTTATTTATAGTGGAAGAGATGGTTGATTTAAGGACTTTTATTCTTGCCCTCTTCTGAGGGATTCTAGCTGAGACCACAGAAAGTCTGAATTTCTTTACACAATGAAGTCTCTGTGGGACAGTTGCCATGGAATTGGCCCTGTGAAATGCTCAACTACATTACTCTTAAATGCCCCCCAAAAGTTATTTTATCACTGTGATTTTTTTTCCTTCTTAGCTTTTAGAATTCTGGAACTATATGTTGAATGCATCTAGTTAGTGTCTATTATTTGCTCTTTTCATCAGTCAGTGAAGAAGAGATTTTACGGTATGGAAGTCTGAGATCTGCTTGAGCTTAATCTTTCCTTTTATTTATATTTAAAAAATATCTCAGTGCTCTTATTTTCAGATTACCCCAAATGTTCTCTTTGATGATATTAAAGAAGTATTATTTTGTTATGTATGCATTATTATTGTCATTATTATTATTATTATTGTGCATATATGTATGGGGTGTGTGTGTGTGTGTGTGTGTGTGTGTGTGTGTGTGTGTGTGTGTACACATGCATACATGCAGGTTTGTGTATGCCACACATATTTGGGAGTCAATTCTTTCCTCCCACCTTAGTGAGACAAGGTCTTTCTTCTTGTTGCTGTGTACTGCAGGATAGCTGGCCCGTGACCTTCTGGGCAGTTCCCTCCCTGCTCCTGTCATGCTTTTGGGAATTCTGGTATTTCACATTGAAGCCATCATAACCATTTTTTTTTTTTTTTTGGTGGTGGTGTTTGTTATTTACGTAGGTTTCAGGGATCAGATTCAAGTCATCAGGCCTGTATGGTAAGCCCTTTTACTCACTGAGCCATCTCACTGGCCCATATATTTATGGTAATCTCATAGATATTGAACAAAAGGGTAATTATTTTAAGGTTAAAAGCCCAGGCTAACTTCAAACTCCCTAGGTAGCTAAGGATGAACCTTGAACTTCCCATCCTCCTGCCTCCACCTCCCAAGAACTGGGCTTACAGGCATGTGCCACCATGTTTTCTTAGTTTATGGTGTGTGGGGGGCGTTGAACCCAGGACCTCATTCATCCTTGGCAAGCACTGTACTGGCTGGGCTGCAAGAGTAGCTTCATTGTTTTGGTTCCAAAGGAATTTTTCTTTCGTTGCATAGTAGAACTTGGTGCCCAGCAAAACATTTTCAAACTTAAGGGTACTGTATTCAGCATTTCTCCTCTTGGTAATGTGTTGTCTGTTTTTTTTTTCCTTTTCATTTGAACAAATATAGATAGATGTGTCAAGTTTTTTGATAGTAGACTTTTAAAGCATAGCTGTTTGGAAATGAGAAACTTCTATAGTTCTAAGTAATGGTCTTCAAACTGTTGAGAATCTGGTAATTTCCAGTATTTAAAAACTATTCTAGAATTCAGAAATTGGCACCTTATAGTCTGAATGGAAAGAGGTTGTGCTAGAGACCTTCAGGGATTTCCCATAAAACTGAAATGAGCCTTGGGCTCCATCAATTTCAGTTTACAAAGGAGCATTTGAAGTGAGGGTTAAGTTTTCCAGGGCTGTCAAGCCAAGTACTTCAGACTTGGTGGCTTCAACAACAGAAATTCACTCCCTCGGAGTTCTGGAGACCGAAGTCCAGGATGTGGGTCCTGGAAGGCTCAGCTTCTGCGGCAGCCTGTCTCCCACATTGGTAGTCTTCTCCCTGTGTACTGACAGGATCTCCCCTCTGTGCCTGGCCAAGCTCTAACCAAGTCTCCTCACATCAGTTATATATTAGATCAGGGCCTAGACTAATGATCACCTTTAACACACCTCTTTAATGACCAGATCTCCAAATACATCAAGGTACTGGGAGTTATGTGTAAACTTTTAGGAAGTGTAATTAAGCTCCCTACAATAGTTTTGGATGTCATGGAAGCGTTGCTTTTTATTTTAACCTACTGAAGTTGAACTATAATTTACGTATTTTTTTTTTAACTCGGTTAGGGCAGTGGATTGAACTTCATTTTTACAAATGGCATTAAATTGTGATAAATCGGTCTGTCTATCTATCTATCTATCTATCTATCTATCTATCTATCTATCTATCTATCTCTTTATAGTCACAAGTCTTTTGTTATCAAGCCTATATAATTACATAAGGAGTGGAGCAATAAATCTTGACTCTGTAGGCTTATTTCCTTTATACTTAATGTTGGAAATACTGAGCCTGTAAGTTCATTTCCTGCTACAGCCCAAATAAATTTAAGCTATGCTTGCCAGCCTAGACCCTCATTAAATGACTTTAGGAATTTTGAGCTTTCTCTGTGATTGGTGGATATTAGCTGTTTGAGGCTTGGGTTGTTTAAATGAAACAACAATGAAGGAGTTAAGACAGTCATTATGGAATCAAATTATTGTCCAGATATATCTATGGAAGTTTGAAGAAGTCAAAATTCAGGAACCCAGTAGGCAGTTCTGGCTTTCTTCTGAAACCTGTCCCTGTGGATAACTCTGAGGAAGCCACACTATTGCTTGCTTTTAGTAACCTACTTCATAACGGAAACATAAAGAACGAAGCTCAGATGATTGACTTTAGCCTTTTGCAGATTCTGTACCAGGAAAAGGAAACATGACATTTGCTGGTAGAACCTGGTGAGCTGCAAGCTCTTATGCCAACTTCCTGATTGCATATTCTCTGGGGGCAGGTTTGCTACCAGAGCCAACTGGGCCTGGGCCATCCTGCCTCAGCACATGGAGCCCAGTTCACAGCAGAAGAGCACAACCAGTGGGTGGATTGGAGGCAGGAAGCCAGCCTTGTGGCTGCTGTTCATTCCCCTTTCCTCCCCCAAGTTTCAATTTGGGTTGAGCAAGCTGCTCAGGTGAGAGTACCGTAAGTACAGAGGTTAGGCTTGCTTTTCTGTCATCGTTAGCTTTAAAATGAAAGCAAAACGAAAGCAAAAACACAGGCATATGTATACCTGTGTGGCCTCTGGGTCACATTTTGACATTTCTAGAATGGTCAAAGTGATTAACAGTTGGATTTGTAATGAAAGTTGTCCATAACCGTTTATGTATTGAATAGCCCTGAAAGATAAAGTTTACTTCCATTGATCACAGTGACTTGTAGGGCAGTGATCCAACCCCAAATAAGGAAGTATTACCCTCCTCAGGTATCAAATTCTGGGCACTGTCTCCTCTCCCACCCCAACCACCAAGTTTCTGTTGTTAGAGTGGGTTAAAATGTGGTGGCTTCTACTGAGAATTGTTTTAACTTTGCCTAAGAAGCACATGGTCACCTGGTTAGGAGGCAGCAAGACTTCCTTAAACGGCCATGCAGTAAGTATTTAAGTTATTTTGAACCATCAGGTCTTAGTTGCAAATAATCAACCCTGTCATTATAACTTGAATGTAGCCATAGATAGTATGTAAAGAATGCAGTTAGCTGTGTTCTAATATAAAGCTACTGACAGGTAACTTCGGGGCTGGAGAGATGGCTCAGTGGTTGAGAGTTTGTATTGCTCTTGGATAGGACTACAGTTGAGTTCCTAGCACCATGCCTGGCAGTTCACAACCTCCTATAACTCCAGTTCTGGAGGATTCAGTGCCCTCCTCTGGACTTTGTGGGTTCCTGAACTTGTGTGTGCATTTACCTCCATGAACCACCACACATACACACACACACACACACACACACACACACACACACAGTAGGGAGCTACAGTTTCCCTACTCCAGAGATTGGTTTCCAAGCTCCCCCCACTTTCTGCTTGAGTTGAAGGATAAGGAAGATTAAAAACCCCTTTAGTTTGGGAATGTTTTTCCAAATGAATTCACCTTTGGGTCAACCAATTCACCAGGATGAATTAACAATGTAATATTATATGGTACTTTATGCTATTCAAATTACATTTAAATTCATGATTTCATTTGCTGTCTTGTGAGATCATGCTTATTCTCTGTTTCTCAGATAAGGCAGTTTTATCTTTCATTTTCCGTGAAAAGATGAATTCATGAATCTTTAATTAAATGCATGCGATACAAGGTTTTGTGGGTTAAAACTTGGAGACACTCTCTACCCGCTAAACTGCCATTCCCCAAATCCTGCTATGGTGTTGACTGGACCATTACCTCACCATGAGATAACTAGAAGTTAAGATATTTGGATGGATTGTGTTGCCAGGACACTTACCATAGCTATCATTTTCACATGGTTGTACCCTTGTGCCTGAGTTTCTTGCTGCATGTAATAAATACAGATTTCTCCCTCAAGAAATGTGATTTGAATTGGGATTAGAATGAAATCTCTAGCCTGTATCTCTTAACAATTTCTTTGGATGATTTTGGTGTGGTCAATTTAACCCAATGTGTCATTGCCCCACTGACCTGGAACTTGTTGGAAGACTTCAGTTCAAACCATGATTCTAGTGCCTGCTGTTAGAGTTGGGATCTTACTGCTGTATGATTTCCAAGTCTTACTTTCCCCATCTATACAAAGATTAGGAAGGACTCAGCATGCCTGGAGATCTAAAGGACCTTAGCCCCCCTCCTACATTCTGGAAATAATCTCTTTGAATTGATATTCAGAGGTAGCCTGCTAATAACATGAAAGTGTCTCTCAACAGGCATTGGGAAGCCAACAGCTTCAAATATAATTAAGGAAATATTAAAAATTTGTTCAAAACTCTCAAGACATAAACATGTTAAAGAGATACCTGTCCATATCAGTCTCATCAGAAGCACTTTAAAAATATTCTTACTGATTATTTCAGAACTTCATGTAATGCATTTTAGTCATATTTACTTCCTACTACTTGCCCACACCCAACTTCATGTCCTAAGTGTGTATCATCAGAATTGTCCTCCAAGGGAAGCTCCAAAGCACAATGGTTTGTTTCTTTTTGTTTCTGTCTAGAGTAGAACAAATGCCATTAACTAACCACATTTCTAGACCCAAATCTGAGCATGGAAATGTAGGACATCCTGTCAATAAGAGTGAACATTCAATTTTGGATGGAAGGCTACTCTGTCTATAGGTTACCCAAGCCTCAATGGGTGTAACCCACAAATATGTCACCAGAACAAACTTCCAGTCAGACTTTGGTTTCCTGAATGGGAAAGAAAATGCCAGACACAGACATCAGAAGGAGATGGATATAAACCACGTCTTACCTTAAGTTTAAAAATTCTGACTGTCATCTTCTTGAAATTAATTGACTTGAGATGGCTTATCCTGTCAGTCCTGGGAAAATGGACAAAAATCAAGCTCCAAATTCACCAGGAAGCAGCTCTTATTCACACTTAGAATTCCAGTGAATTACACATGCAGTGATTTTTGTAATATCCATCTGCTCCACCAGAGAGTAAGCATCACATGGGTGGAAACTCCTTGTGTCTCCTCTGTTAGTTTTGCTTTCACAGGAACCACATACAGAATTTAGTGTATAATGGGTGTCTGATAAATATTTATGAAATGAATTGAGGCCTAAACTCACTACTCCTCTTTCCCCTTCCTCCTCCTCCTTCCTCCTCCTTTTCTTCCTCCTTCTCACCCTCCTCTTTCCTCCTCCTCCTCCTCCTTCTTTCAAATAAGGAAACTAAATTAAACTAATCATTCCTGAATCTATGATTTCGCCTTTTTTTTTTAACTGACTACACTACTGTATATCAGTTTGGTATAAGAATTTCCATAGAATGCTGGAGAACATATCCTTACATTAGTTTTTTTTTTTTTTCCCATTTAGGACATTGTCCATGTAACTACCATTGTGTAACAAATGAAAACAAGTTAAAATGTGTTTTCCCAACACCATGTGATTGTTCCCTCAAAGTCAGTTTGTCAGCCTCTCTGGTCACCAGGTATTATTTTTAACATAAAATATCTTAAACACCAATATATTAAGCATGGGTGGCTAGCTGAGCATCAGTGAAACACTTTCTTAAGTTCCTTTCTTCCACTAAATCCTGTTTAACAGCCCACTGTCTCTCCCCTGGCAAAACAATTAGGGTTTGTTTAGCTAAGTACACTCCCAGAGTGTGAAGTAACTTCCCTGGCATGACCTTCTACTTGTCAGCCTTAAAATACTGCCCCCAAATAGCACATATTTATTTTAGCCATCTGCAGAGTGATCATGCTGTCATCTTTAGAAGTACATCCCCTTGTTTTGCCAGACTGAAACACATTTTATGTTCTTATCCCTCCTCATTTTAGACACAGCTGGCTAAGGAGGAGAAACGATTCAGATCAGACCTTGGGCCAGACAATAAATAAGCCTGCGAAGATATTAATTTGCCATAATAAATCACTAATGAGTCTCCTTGGGTAATGGGTCAGATATCCATTTTTATATACAATGTATTAATTCAATTTAATTTGATACATTAATGTTTGGTTGGAAGATGTGCCTAGAGAAAACTGTAGGCGCCCAAAGTTTCACAGTATATAAGATAGGAGAGTGAGCTTTCTTTGCACAACTACACAGTAAGGCTGCTCAAATTCTAATTATTTTTCCCATTTTTTTTAGTGTGTATGTACATGTGTGTTCATGTGATGTGCATGCCTGTGTGTAATGCCACACATGCATGTATGCACACATACAGAGGCCAGAGGTTGAAGTCAGGTATCTTCTATTACTCTCCACTATATTTGTAAGTGTGTCTTAATGAGATGGAAGCTCACTATTTCAGCTAGATTGGCTTGCCAACAAGCTCTTGGTATCCTCCTGTTTCCTCCTCAGACCCACAGCACTGGGATCATAGGTACATACCACTACACCTGGCTTTTACATGAGTCTTGGGGACTTAAATTCATGTCCTCATAAAGTAGGTAACACTTTACCCACTGATCCATTTCCTTAGCCCCCGAATATAAATACCATTTCCTCCATAGCTTTCTGCCCAGTTCCTAAAACACAGCATGCTGGATGCTTGTAGTGAGTACAGCCCCTAGGGACCATGCAGCAGTGTTACCAGAGGCCCAGCTTCCCTGGTGATGGTGGCTGCATTTTCTTTCCCTATCATGGTGCTCTAAAGTTTTGGAGGAAACAAGCAAAACCCTGGCAGAGTTTTAATTTTCTTTAATGATTTGCTTCCTAGCAGTGATCTTGGCCCCCTGTGCATCGATTTACCATCAATTAATCACATGGAATGGTGTAATTCTGCAATGAGGGCATTGCCCTCTATGAGTCTCATAAATCGACCAGAAACAAACAACGGGGATTGCATGCTTAAGACTCTTCATGCGAAACCCCAAATGAGGAGGTGGTTTTCTGCTGTTTTCTAATATGTTCTAGGAAGCCTGGGCACTTTCTTGTGGATTTCAGGTTTTACAGTTCCAGTGTCTCCAAGATTAGACTAAGTTCCTGCTATGGGAATCCACATCTTACACACTGGTGTTCATATAGAGTGTAGGAAATCTTTATTCTTCTGGATAACAGGAAGGACAGTCCAGCTTTGTGTTTTTCCCTGAATTCAGGGCCATCATGCTCAACTGCTAGAGACCATATTTTAGTGTTTCTTATAGGAAAGACTCAGACGGGATGTATGCTTCCATCCTGGGAATCCATGACATTTGCAGATGGCAGGATATGGGGTAGTGTGATACGAGAAGTCAAGGAGCTTTCACAATACGTCGCTTTGCCAGATGCTTCTGGGATCTGTGTTCGGAATCTTAAGCCTGTCTTCTTGTCACTTCAGATGTATGCTTATAGTTAACTGCTCAGCTATGATGGATTTCTTCTCCTAATTTTAGCATAGTAAATATGAATCTATTTAATATTAAAATTCTATGAGCCTAAACCCTGAGGCGTACATACACTGTGTCTTTATAAATGTTCTTATGGTTCTGTCTTTAGAATATTCTTGCAACAAGAATATGCAAGCTTGGCATCTATTCCATCTGATTAAAATCGAACCCCCTTTATAGAAGCTAAAGGTTTTCAAAGCTGGTTTACTTCCAGTGAGTGGATTTAGGGTCTGGCTTGAAATGGATTTATTCCTACCAAAAAAGTCATGATGGCTTGTCCAGGTTGGCAGAATCATTACAAATGGAGCCCATCTTCTATTTTTAGGTTTTTGATGCTTCTGTTCAAGTGGAATCCTAAAATACATACAGTTTTTGTTTTCCATATGCAAATTGCTTGTCATCAACTTGCAGACTAGAGGGGAGGGAAAAAAAGCATGGTGATCATTTTATCCAAAATGTGATGGTCCATTAGTAAGAATGTAGTAATGGGGTCACATTTTGCATAGGCTCTAGTATGAGAAAGTGAACTTGCCTATTGATGTCCCCTGAGGTCTGTGGCCTGGAACCATGGCCACCATGAGAGTGTGGTCATCCTACAAAGGGTTGCCTAGCCCTTTTGTAGGGTACTCCACTTACTACCTACACAGTTATGTTTGTATATTTGTTTTTAAAGATTTGTTTTATTATGTGCTTATGTATACAGATATATGTGGGGGTTAGTTTTGTATCAACTTGACACATTGTAAAGTCATTGGGAAGAAGGATTCATAAATGAGAAAATGCTTCCATAAGATTGGTCTGTGAGCAAGCCTATGGTGTTCCTTCTTGATTAGTGATTGAAGTGGGAAGGCCCAGGCTATGGTGGGTGGGTCCTGGGTGCTGAGAGAAAGCAGGCTAAGCAAGACATGAAGAGCAGGCCATGAAGTAGCACTCCTCCATGGTGTCTGTGCAGTTCCTGTGTGTGATTTCTGTCCCGACTTCCTTTGTTGATGGACTGTGATGTGGAAGTGTAAGTTAAATAAACCCTTTCCTCCCCAAGTTGCTTATGGTCATGGTGTTTCATCACAGCAACAGTAACCCTAACTAACTCTGTCTGTGTCTGTCTGTCTCAGTCTCTCTCTCTCTCTCTCTCTCTCTCTCTCTCTCTCTCTCTCTCTCTCTCTCTCTCTCTCCTCCCTCCCTTCCTTCCTTCCTGTCTCTGTCTGTCTGTCTGTCTGTCTGTCTGTCTGTCTGTCTGTCTGTCTCTTGCTCTCTCTCACTCTGTGTGTGTGTGTGTGTGTGTGTGTGTGTGTGTGTGTGTGTGTGTTTATGAGTGTAGTGTCCATGGAGCCACCTAGTGTGGCTGCTAGGAACAAAACTCCAGTCCCCTGAAAGAGCAACAAACACTGTTAATTGTTGACCCATCTCCACAGCCTGTTTTTGTTGTTTGAATGTGTGATGCTCAGTCTGAGTCAAAGCCTTTTTGTGAGTTCCTCTCTTCTGTGCTGGCTTTGAGTTGATTACTTTAATGGACAAGAAGGAAAAGTCGGAAATTTCCATTGTCTAAGCTGGGAGCAAACTCTATTGGGAAAATTCACATTAAAATTAGTCATTTAGTGTGGACAAGGTGGCTCAGTGGGTAAAAGCGTTTGTTTTGCAAGCCTGGTGACCTGAACTTAATCCAGGGAACACACATAAAGGTGGGAAGAGAAAAACTCTACATTTGTGCTGTGGCATGCACTTTCACTCGTGACATCAGGTGTACACACATATACAATAATAATAATAATAATTAATCAAATAACAAATTTTAAGTAGCCAATAGAAGTTATCACATTGTGGTAGTTTCTATGATTCTTCGTAAAATATAGAAGGATTATCTTTTTCAAATGTTCCTGCCAGTAAATTGAAGTATTTCCTCTTCATTTGTGTCAGATGATAAGGATATATGGATAAGGAGATATGATAAATGGACCTGCCAGATTCAGTCTCTTCCTACAGCTTAAAAGACCCAGTAGCTATCTCATTACTCTACTGATAGGATGGGGTCATTTATCCTACTGATAGGATGGGGCCATGGTGAAATTCTTGTTTTCAGAAATCAGGGTGTACTCATCATATAATACCTGTTTTATCAGACAGACTGACTACTTCTGAGATGGTTACTTTCAAGTTTTGTAGTGATATATATGGTTCAGGAAAATTCCAGGAGTGTCTCACAGAGGGTTTGATTAAATCACTACATAAGCCTGGAACAACAAAAAAGCAGCAGTTGAAACTTACTAATGATCCTGTGCATTTTTGGCTAGAGTGTTGGAGAACTTAATCAGACTTGACATGTTCCTGGGAGGGAGCAAGTGATGTGATTTTCTCTACCATCCAGAGATGAGCAAGAAATGAAGGATGCTGCCCAATGTCTGCAATAAAATTTGAGCAAGAATAAACCAACCTCCCCTTTCAGTGTAGTGAAACGTCTGTGCGTTTGTTGATCTCACTGATTTGAGTGGATGAACAAGTGAATGTGTGCAAGAATGCACTTGGTTTGTGCTGGACAGTGGAGGTGGCAGACTGTCATAGTGATTAAGTCAGAGGCCTGGGACTTATGCCTGGGTTCAGATTCCAACCCAGTAACTTATCTATGACATTTTAAATGGGTGTTTAAAATTATTTGGTGTGTCTCCGATTTCTCACGCTCCTGATACTATCTTCTTTGTGGGTGGCATAAGGATTACGTAAGGCAACACATGAAAAGTTCTTAAGATTTAGTAGCATTTAATAAACATCACTGGTGCTGTGATTTCTTGTCATGAGAGTTGTCTAAGTTCTTAGGAGGCGTATCTGATCACTTGAGCCACGGGCTTGCTTCCACAGTGCTGGCAGGTGACAGGAAATGACACTTGTGTCCCATTGGGGTGAAGTAATTACACCTTTAATAGTGTTCCACAGCTTGACTGGCTGGCTGTTATTATGTATTTTAAGTTCCCATGAGAATATTGGGAAATGTTGAGGGATGACAGGAGGGTTTGTACTCTTCTGTTGTGTTCCCATGCTCTGTGATGATTCCAAAGTGCCACTTCCCAAGGCCATCTCGGCACCTTCCTTCTTTTTTTCTTTTCCTTTATTTCTTTCTTTTTTTTTTGTGAGACATCCTTTGGAAAATACTGATGTCACTAGATGTTGAAATCAACCCCTTACATGTGGCACACCCTTCAAATACATGCCCCGCCCCCTTGCGAAGAGTTGAAATCCAAATGACACATTGCAGCATGGTTTGCTACAGAGGTTGTGTTTTGACACTCAAACCAAGTGCAGTGGGCTTCAAATGGGGGGGCATTATTTACGGCACCCCATGTCATGTCACACTGGGGATGTATGTGTCAAAGGCTTGGTGTCCAGTACCCTTAGGGTTTGTCTGGGTCAGCCTTATGGACTTATTCAAGTCCTCTGTATGTGGAATTTACTCACCCCTGAGGAAGCCCAGAAGGTTATATTTGCCCTAAAAGCAGAATCTGGCTTCTAGTCACCCAGCCCTATATAATGTCAGCCTTCTTTACTCAATGGTCCAGTCATAGTATTTGGGTTCATTTCTGATGTACCTGTGGTTCATCCATTCCCTCTGTCATGAGGGTCCCCTCTGCCTTATACTTCGACCTTGTCATCCCTCCTCCTCCAGAAATACTCTGGAGCCATTTTCTCCATGGAGCCTCTCCAGACACCCCCATCTGGGTCAGGAGCCTCTCTTGTGTGGCTCTGTGGAAGCAAGAAGAAATTTTGGTTCATGTACACAAAGTTCCCTTGTGTTCCTTCTGGACACTGCAGTGCTATATACAGCATATCAATATGCCAAGGCATAATTACATTTAGTGAAATTTTTAGCCATTCAATCAACTATCCAAACAGTTTTATGGAAAGACTATCAAGGCACAAAACATTCCTATCAACCCACTTAGGCTCTTTTTCAATCAGGCCTCAGACCAACGGTGACCACACCTATGCTTCTTACTACCACAGGCTAATTTTGCTTTTCTAGAATGTAATGGAATCAGTCAGCCTGTACCTTTTTTTATCTGGCTTGTTTTCACCCTTCATGTTATTTTTGAGATGTATCCATGTTGCTGCATGGGCCTGTGACAGGTTCCTTTGTTTTACGGTATAATCTGTTTATGATTATACCTGGCCTGCCTCTAGTTTTTAGGTACTTTTGTGAATTGTGTTTTTATATCTCTCAAATGAATGCCTAGGAGTAGAATTTCTACTGGGGTAGGTACCTGCTTAACATAAAGAATGCCATGGAGTGGTTTTTAAAGTAACTGTATCACTGTTAAGTCTCTGGAGTACTGAGAGCAGGTCAGTTGGCTTTATTGCCTAGTGACCAAAACCAGTGAAAGGCATACCGTACAGACTCAATGTTTATAGAACGATAAGTGAATGAGATGCTCAAGTTAGTTGTCATTCTGAATTACCCTCTGACCAAAACCAAATACTTTGTCTATTAAATGGGGCAGGGATTTCGTTGATGAATGCAGGTTCATTAAGGTCAGGCAAAACATGGGGACACAATGCTCTTTTCTCAACCTCCTTTTGACAAGCCTGTGGGAAGGGAAGCCAGCAATACAGGTTAAAGAGGGACCATAAAGGGGACCAGAAGCCACTAAGCTTTACAAAGCCTACCTTCCCTCATGACATCTAGCATTTCTCTTTTCAATGGCTATACCTTCACTGGGATGACCTTCAGTTTGGCTGTTGACATCTTGGTGAATTTTTGAGGTTTAGTTCAGATGCCTTCTCCCTCAATACCTGTCTTGGCTGCCATGTCTGGAAACTATCCTTTTGTAGAAAGTTTTTGATGCCATGCAGCGGACAATATCCATTAGCCACCAGCAGAATGTCCCACCTATGTAGTTGGACTTTCTATGGACTGCCAGCTCCCGAATAATGACATGAGACTTTTTTATTAATTATGAAAGTTTGGCCTTACCTTAGGCTTGTTCCCAATTAGCTCTTAAAACTTAAATTAACATGTTTATATTAGTCTACAATTTGCCATGTGGCTTGTTACCTCTCCTCCATAATGTATGTCAGATTTCCTCCACATTTAGCTGGTGAATCCCCACCTCTCAAATTCTTCTCTCAAGGTTCTCCCTCTCCTCAGAAGTCCCACCTATCTTTTCCTGCCTAGCTTTTGGCCATTCAGCTCTTTATTAGACCAATCAGAAGGTGTCCTAGACAGGCAAAGGAGGACAGAGGCACATCTTTACACAGTGTGATCAAACATCGCGAAAAAAGTTGAACTTCCCTGTATTGTTATAACTTCCCTGTATTGTTATTCTACAAGGTGACAGGCAGCTCCATAGGCACAAGCTTGAAGGCTGTCAACAGCTGGCACTACAGTCATTGAAGGAGTAACTTGCCCAAGAGTCTTTTACTAGTAAGGAGTTAAATTATATGGCCAGATGGGTGCTAGTTCTTGAAAAGAGTGGTTTGTAAAAGAAACATCTGTGTCAAAAGCATATACAACCTATGTCACCTGGATAAGCAAAGGATGGCAGCTGGCTCTTTTTTCAGCTCTGGTCTTGGGTCAGTGGTCAGGAAATACAAATATCAACAGGGGGATAGCTCTGTTTTTTCATTTGTGCTAATTTACAAGACAGTCTTCAGCCAGTTCTTTTTGAGAGAGATGGTTCCAAAGAAATAGTCATATTCTCTCTCTGTCTCTCTTTCTTTTCTCACTATATGAACAGTTTATTCTTTAATTTTATAGTGGTTATGCTTCTATCCCCCAGTGTTGGTACTACAAATGTGCCCCACAACAACAGCTGGGTTTTTGTTGTTGTTGTTGTTTTTGCTGTTTCAATAGTTTAGAAATGTTAATTTTCTCTCTTTCCTATAAACTTCCTATTTTTGTGATTCCTAAATTATTTTAATTTTAATGTTTGAAAATGTAGTGATCTTCAATATGATAACAGGCTTAGAGAGGGCCAAGGTATGAGATCTTGGTCAAACCATGCACATTTTCTGTATATTGCATTGTGCTTTTTAAACTATAATCTTTTGGAGTGACATAAACTCAAAGCTGTAATTAGAAATGATATTTCAGGATTTGCCTTCTTAGCAAATGTCGTTTCAAACAAATGAGAATGACAAAGTTAATGTTTCTCATTAAAATCTACAAAACAAAACAATGTTGCACTAAAAAAAATGCCAATTTTTCAAAAGAAAGAATGGGCCTGCAAATTCTTCAGCATTCATCATTTTGTAGTTAATCAAAAGAGAAAAAAAAAACAGCCTTCATTCATGGGCATTGAAAACAAAGAATTGTACTCCACTTTTAAAAACCTGGTAATAGCATAATTATGAAGAAGCAGGTAGAACTAATTAGCTTGGGTGTGTTTGATGAAATTGCTTGCCTTCTTCTGGATGAAAGCTAGACACCGAGTCTGGTATGCTGGAGAGTTTTAGCAGCTGCTTTCCCCTCTACTGAACCAGTAAGCATTAAGTGCAGCATTAAAATTCCTAGGTTGATTTCCTGCCTTATTCAGCTGGCAGAGAAACGGTTCTTCTTCTCTCAGCAAAATGAGAGACGTAACTCTTTTACCATGGGTAGTGTCAAGCTGCTGGCAATTTGCCAGAAAGCCTGCTCCAGTGTGGTGGGGCTTAGAAACTTCCGGTCCCTGGAGCTGTGGAAAGATCCGGTGCCATGACGGTACCGCCTGTAGCTATGTGTTACTTCATCAGGCATTTCTTCAGTTACCCTTCCCTCTTCCCATGCACTCCAGGATTCCATTGTTTTGTTTTATTTTAAAATGAACATACTCCTTGTCTACCTGGGTATGTCATGGACAGTTTCAAACATACACGACATTAACAGAGGAGTGTAGTAACTACTCATGTACCATCCCTCACCTTCACAAAAACTATGGCTAATCATGTTTTGTCCAGATTCCCACCTCCCTAAATTCTGTATTTAAAGTAAATTGTGAAAATTTCCATAAGTGTATATTAAGCCATGAACATTTCAACAAATATCTCTACTAGATAAGTTTTATTTTATTCATCTAGTGATGATTATTTGCACATGTAACTGTTGCAGATAAAATATAACACAGAATTATCTTCAATTAATAACAAATGTGTTATGTGTGGATTAAATAAGTTCAGTGTAGACAGTGTCTTTCAATCATACTTTAATATTCCATAACAACGTCTGAAAGCCAAATATAAACACCAGTTTTCAAATTTAATCTCAATAATAGTACTGCTACATATAGCTTGAACAATAAAAAATGTCATCTTGGGGCTTTATATTTTCAGGTATTTGGGTACACAATCATCCCCTAAACAAATCTCTGAAGTAAATGTTTTTAAAGTCATCACCACACCTAGGGGGAAAATGACAGGAATTCCATCTCAACATGTGACAGCTTTATGTTTAAATTTCCAGTGGTTTCATAAGTACCATTTGCGTGTTTCCAGTTATTAAAAATAAGGTATAAAATAAACCTCACATTGCTACAGCAGTTATTTACTGTGTAGTTTGATGTATTCATTAGTGTAGAAGGTTTAATCATGGACATTGCAAATGTATTGGAAGTAAGTGGTTACAGAGTGAGCTGTTAGCACCTCTGGCCACATTTGCTTCGGGTAGCTGTCTTTTCTCTTTTCTGGAATGTCGACTTACTGATAAGGCTGTATGTCCTGCTGTCAATTTCCTTCTAATTTTTTCTTCAGAGCTAACCAGTACTCTTGACTTTGGTGTATATCATTTCTACAAGATGTTTTTTCTCTTTTCCCCAGGATTGGATATGCATCCATCTCGCATATGTCAATCATATATTTTGTTTTACATTTGTAAGTAAATGTTGAAGTCTCAGTTCCTGTAGTTAGGATTCTATACAATGCGTAGCTGCTGTTGGTGTGATCATTTATGTACAGGCTTGCTTTTTCTCTTCAACACATTTTTACATGCGTTGATAACTTATGATACATGCTCTTCTAACTTATGAACAAAGCCAGTGCATTCATTTCTTTATTGATGAAGAAGTAAGCTTTCCCATGCTTTTCCATTACAAATGATGGCCAGTAGACATCAGTCTTGTACACATGAATGAGAGTTTACAGTATAGCACACAGGAGTGGGAGGGGGTCCTCAGCTTTGCTTGACTGTTTGCCTTCTACAGTTTTGCAGTATACCATTGCCATCAGTGTCTGGTCCTCCTCAGGCCTTAGCATCGTTAGGATGCTGTGTGTGGTTCTGCTGCCATACGTGACAGTGATGAATCTTTCCTTCCATCCATCCTTCTGATCACAAGTGAACAACAGTACCACTGCAGGGTCAGCAGCTTTTCAGGTTCCACCTTCTGTGAATTCTTTGTTCATGGTATTGTTGTGTTTTGTTTGTTTTGTTTCTTTTTTCTCCCCCCCCCCCACCCCTGAAACAGGGTTTCTTTGGGTAGGTAGCCCTGGCTGTCCCAGAACTAGCTCTGTAGACCAGGCTGGCCTCATACAGAGATCCACTTGCCTCTACCTCTCAAGTGCTGGGATTAAAGGCATTTGCCCCCCTTGCCTGGCAGTGTTGTTGCTTTTTAATTCCTAGGTTCTAGAATTTCAAAAGATCCACAGTTGGAGATTTTTTCAAATAGGCTCACAAATATATTTGTGCTCGGAAAAGCAGTTTTCAAAGAAAATCTTTTTATAGTTCTATGTGGACACTTTGAAGATCAGAAAGGAACCTTTCTCTTCTTCTCCCCTCCTTCTGTTTCTTTTCTTTCACTCTTCCAGTCTGTCTGTCTGAAATTTTGCTAGTTGCTCTTTTGTCCTTCAGCCCCAGTATGAACTTGTGCTCTGTCTAGCCTCATGCTTGTCCTTTCATAGCTTATGATCTTGTGTGGAAACCTGTGCACTCAGCCTGTTTCCTTGTCTCTACTATATTCCTTTATAGGAGCACACACAGGCTTGTGTGTATGTGCACGTGTGTGTTATGTGCACACGCGAGAGTGCATGAGTGTTGTGTGTGCATGTGAGTGTGTGCAAGTGAGTGTGTGCATGTGTGTATGCATGTGAATATATGTTGCATTGTGTGACCATGTATGTGCATGTGAGTGTGTGTTTGTGAATGTGTGTGCATGTGTGAGTGTAGGTGCATGTGAGTGTGTACATGAGTGTGTGCATGTGAGTATATTGCATGTGAATATGTGTGCATATGTGCTTGTGAGTGTGTGTGCATGTGTGAGTGTAGGTGCATTGTGAGTGTGTGTGCATATGAGTGTATATCCATGTGAGTGTGTGTGCATGTGTGAGTCGTGTATGTGAATGTGTGCGCATGTGTAAGGATGTGTGAGTGTGTGTGAGTATGTGTGTGTGTGAGTGTGTGTGCGCATGTGTAAGGATGTGTGAGTGTGTGTGTGTGAGTATGTGTGTGTGTGAGTGTGTGAGCATATGTAAGGGTGTGTGTGTGTGTGTGTGTGTGTGTGTGTGTGTGTGTGTGTGCATGTGAATGTGTGTGTGTGAGAGAGAGAGTGTGTGTGTATGCTGATAGGGAAATCTTTGAGGAAGGGATGTGTATCCTAAAAAAAGATGTAAAGAAAATAAATTTCTATTTTATTTCATTTATTTTTGCCACTATGACATTTGGTTTTTTACAGTTTGCTTGGGATCAGAACTCCTTGAATTTGGAAGGATTTGTTTTTCCACTTTCTGATTCCTGCTGAGAAGTTTGACCTTTTGGGTCCTGCTTCTTCCTGTGAGACCTGCTGCACCCTGGAGGCTTTAGAACCCTCTTCTGTCCTCGCCCATCTGAAGTTAATGATATCTGTAGAATCATCTGCCGAAATAGTTTCTATGAGTTATTCATTGGGCCCTTTTCACCCAGAGACATATTTCCTTATGTTCTGGGAAGCAGTCTTTTTCTTTTCATCTTCTTTTTTAAAGTACGATTTCTCTTTACTTATATCATGGCAGTGCTTCTCACTGGAAGCCGGAATGCTCCAGTTCTCCATTTTGTTGTTTTTTCTCCTCCCTTTTCTATTTTTTCTTAGGTCTTTAACTCTATTATTCCACAACTTTTATTAAAAAAACCTTTGCATATGCATATATGGTGTGTGTGTGTGTGTGTGTGTGTGTGTGTGTGTGTGTGTGTGTGTGTGTGTGTGTAATGCCACCACATGTGTGTGGAGTCAGAGGATAACTTCAGGTGTTGGGCCCCACCATGTCTACCTTGTTTGACACGGGATCTCTCTTGTCTTCATTCCTGTGCACACCAGGTTCGCTGGCTGGAGCGTTCACAGGTTCTCCTGTTTTTGCCCTCCGTATCTCCCTAAGAGCATTGGACTTGTGCACAGGTGCACTTCTGTGTCCACTTTCCATGGGTTCTAGGAATCTGAACCCAGGCTGGCAGGTTTGTGCTGCACGCTCGTTTCTTACTGAACCATCTCCCTAGCCCCCTCTGATTGCTTTTCAATTCAGCTATCATTATTTTAATTTCCAAGAAATATTCCCCAATTTTATTACTGTTATTACTCAAGAGACTCTAGTTCTATAATTGTGATGCCTCTTCAGTCTTTCTTTTGAGGATGGTAACCATAGTTTTTGGGCATTTTCTTCAGCATTCCCTGTCTATGAAGTTCACATGACAGCTGCCATTTTGGATTGTGATAATTGAACTGATTGAGACATGTGTGCAAAGTATGTAGAACTGTGTCTGGCATGGATAAGAACTCAATATTTTATGTTGATTTTGTTATTCAATGGTTTTCCATGAGCCTGGTGAGTTTACATTCATGTATCACCTTGAAATCCCTTAAAAAAAAAAAGAAAAACAGGGGGTTGAACCTTTTCCAGCTAAAATAGTGAAAAATATAAAAGGTCAGTTTTGTAAGAAAACTGAGATTTTCTGTTAAAGAATTTTTTTTGTCCTTGCATCTGTTTTGATTGGTTTCGAGAAGTAGCCCAGATATTTTCATAGGAAAACAGAAGTCCTACTGAAGTTTGTAAACTACTGAAACTTTATATATATCATTGTAAGTTAAAGAAAATTCCAGTTGTTCTTCATAGCAACAATTCTCTCCATTTTTTGTTTTCTGAGTTTTTTCATGGACAGAAGAGCTTGATGGCCCAGAGTTACTAATAATTTACAGCCTATTTTATGAGTGTGATGACCTATAATTTGAAAAGATAAATGTATGTGTGCTCTGCTGGTGAACATTACCCTGTGTGTTGTTGTGGGGGCAAATTGAGGTTGCTGTAACTTCAGCTACCTAAGTTCACACGAGGTTTGGAGGTTCTAGCCAGGTATTTCGATGGTCATCTGATATCATATTAGTGACTTAATGGGGAAGGCCTTCAGAGTAATTCTATCTTTCCTGTGTATGCTGACAAATGTCTGTCACTGGGTCACATCCCCACCTACCTCTCTGCCCTCCCTTTTCTTACACTGTGATTCTGCTACGAGGACCAGACTGGCTGTGCTCCTATTTTTAAGTTTGTTTTTTCCTGATTTATACTCTTTTATTTGCTTTTAAATGATTCACTCTTTGTTCTTAGAGCCCCTGTCGTCAGTACCATAGACTCTTTGAACTGTTTGCAGGACCACATTTTTCTCTTAAATGTATCAATACTCATATTGATGAACAGTGACTTCCGGGCTGCAAAAAGCAACTTTATTCTTGTGTCTGTCTTTATGTCTCTGTCCACTAGTTCAACACACACACACACACACACACACACACACACACACACACACACACACACACGTGCGCCTGACTTAGAGTCATTTACCTTTTAGTTTTTAAGGATGCATACAGGTAATTAGCTTCATTATGGCATCTTCATATCTATTCTTCTCTCCTCCCAACCTCCCATCAGCTCCGCCCACCTCTTGTTAATCTTCTTCTCCTCAATAAAAGCATAAGGATTCCAAATTGGTATTTTTCTGGTGAGTCTGATCAAGGTAGATACAATTTTTGAACCAAATATTCATTAATATATTCATTCATTTGACAATATATTGACATCTATATTCTTTGTATAACCAGAGATTTACTTTGATATTGTCAGACTAGATAAACTACTTTTATTTCCTGTCTTGAGTGTTGTAGTTTCAAATGAACTCAACTACAAAAGAGCAAAGACTAGAAATCCAAACTCCAGAAGAATCTTACCAATTCATTGATAAGGATGAACAGACCAGGGATAGCAAATGAGATGTTTTCAGAATTAAAGTTCACCTAAAAGATGTTATTGGATTTTAGGTAAGAACAAAAACCACTTTGGGATCAGTTTTTATAGGGAAATATAAATGCAAATCAACCTTATTCATTTTATGGGAAAATTTTTTATATCTTTCTAAAGTACATGGAAACCCATCCATAAACTTGCCAATGACTTGTCATCCTGTTACACTAAAATTGATGTAAACATGAGTGTATCCAGGCGAGGCTCCTCATTCACCACCACAGTGTCCCATTTATATCAGACATATAAAAGCCACACTGTTGGAACAACAAAGAACCTTTTATAATATTATGATCCAAATAGTCAAAGGCTATTGACTTTTTAAAGTAGTCATGGCAATTTTCAAACATACACAAAAGCCATTTGATGAACTCCATCTACCCACAGCCAATTTTACCTGTTAACAACCCATTGCCACTCTTGGGTCCATTCCCTTTTCTCTCATATTGAGTTATCTTAAACAAATCCAGGACAACCTATTATTGCCTTGGAAAAATATTTCATTATCGTTTTCTGAAAGAACCCTGTTTTTCATCTTTATAATGTCATTATTGCACCTGAAACAATATTAACAATTGTTGCTTAAAATCACGCTGTCAGTGTATGATTGACTATGATTGTCTTATAAATGTCCTTAATGATTGTTTTGTGAAAACAGAGTCCAAATAATTTCATATATGGTCTGCAGTTGGCATATTCCTTAAGACTATTTTACTGTGAAGTTCTCTTGCCTCTCTTTTTAAATGCACATTTTAAACATTCAATTTCTTTGTTGAAAGGGCCAGTTTGAATTTTTCTGGGGAAAAAAAATCCCCATTCCTGATCTTGCTGATTGTATCCCCATGGCACCATTTTACGTATTCTGCAGCTGTAGTTCCTGTAGCCAGGCATAGACTTTTGATGAAACACAGGCTTCTCTCTGACATGAAAGCAGACCCATGGATGGAGCTGTGCATTTCCTTCACATCCCATCATGGGACACAGAGTGTCTGCTGTGTTCTTGATGCAGAGATTGAGCCCAGGGTCCAGCTGCCAGCATCACTGAGCTAGCCATTCTAGAGTTTCCCACTAGCTTTTCTCTTCACAGTTTTAGCAGCTGCTAATGACTTTGACCTTGATCCACTGTGGCTCTAGGCTTCTGGATTTAGAAGACTTTACCTACTTCCACCCTTCCACCCTGGATGTATTCTGGTGTCTTGCTCTTTTGTTTTCTTGCATAGTCTATAATGGATTTGTAATTCTCTAGTGCCCTGGCCTACATTTATTTAATGGAACAAAATCCTGTAGGTGACACTGTGAGAAGAGGCTCCCTGAGATGGGAAACACTAGCCTGGTACTAATGTTCCTCTGAGGTATTTGTGTGTGACACATTCCAATCCTAAGAAACTTGTCAGCTCTTGTGCTTGACTTAACCTGGTATTTTATCAACCACTCTTTCCTTTTTATCATGAGAACCTAATGGTGTTTTATGTAGAGACATACTTTGAGATGCTTCTCAAGAGTATGTCGAGGAATAATCCTTATGAGACTTGACAAAGTCAAGGTCATGGCCACTAATTGGTAGTAACCTTCTTTGGAGAAATACAAATGTAAGGGCAAACTCAGGTTCCCACAGCAGATCTCCATGCTGTGCTGTGCTGTGCCATGCCTTTTATGAGCAGTTTCATCTACACGGTTCTGATTTCTTCCACTCTTTGTTGCTTTTTGGCATTGAGTACATCTCCAATGTCAACCATTTTAAGTATGTTAAATACTGTCAAAGTCCAATTCTCTGTCACAATGTTAAGAACAGTTGTCACACAATTTACTTTATAATTTGGACACACACATACTGTACACATTCTCTCTCTTTCTTTCATTACTTTATTTCAGGTGCAGTATTGACACATAAGAAATAGAAAAAAAAAGGGGGGATCACAACAGTAATTTAGAATTTATTTGTTTCAGCTATCAACTCTAGATTGCTTTTCACATCAGAAGCTCACAGCCTGTTTTGTGGCTCGCTATGGAAAATCGAATTGAGCAAAATTAGGGACAGAGACCAATTTTCCTTTGCTCTGAAGATACCTCCGGCTCTGCACAATAAATGTTTTCCATTAGAGGGAAAATGTTGTGCATTAATGCTCCTGAGAAAAAATAATGATTGCCAGTAATGCCATCAGGAAATGATTTTTTAAATGTTTCAGAGTGTAAGCATGAATCAGTGAATAAATGGGAATACAAATTATTTTATAGAACTGGAACATTAATGATAAAATCATTTCTTGGAGAAGAAGTTATTCTAGGAGAGTCTGAATTTTGAGTTTGGGGACATGCACAAGGGACATAGTAGTAGTAAGACATACAAGTCAGAAAGCTTGATTAAAATAACCAAGGGCTGAGCCAAGGCTCAGAAGACGTGGAGTTCTGCTCTGTGGGATAAGACATGAGAAGGTTGAACAATGCGACATCAGCCACTTCAACAGTAGACTAAACATGCTTTGTGCAATCCCGGGCTGCTGGGTCCTTGGCTGTTGGTGTACTGTTGGGTTCAGACCTTGGCAGTGATGCCTATGATGAAAGTTATTGTGTTTTTAATGTTGAATAAAAGATCACTTCAAAATGGTCATGATTTCAAGTGCCTTTTCCTGCAGGATGTATCAGCACACACTTTTATCCCAGCATTTGGGGAGTAGAGGAAAGAGTACCGGGTCTTCTATCAGGTAGGGCTGTGGGAGAGCAGGTCCAGCTGGTCTCTTCCCCAGGCTGAGGAGGATGGTGAGTGTTGAGGACCCAGATCTCCCTCCTAGTTACTGGAAAGAGCCACACTGAGTCAGGAGACTTGTGGAAACAGACTCTCTGCTTTATTGCATCAGGCAGGTGCTTATATAGGTTTGAGAAAGTGGGTGGGGATCTCAAGATGGGGTGAGGTGTAAGGGCCAATAATATTTCACCATGTTAGCAGTAGCTGGGCAGAAGCAGTTTGCTGAGCCACTCCTATGAGGAAGTGATAGGCCAAAGACAGATCGACAAACTCTAGCCAGGCTAAAGACGTTCCACTAGGCCTTGCATCTGGGCCTTTTGGGGCCCAACAAAAGAGGATCATGAGTTCAAGGCCAGCCTGGACTACATAATGAGACTGTATCTGAAACACACACATAACACAGACAGACAGACAGACAGACAGACACACACACACACACACACACACACACACACACACATACACACACACACACACAAAAAATAAGTGTGTAAATAAAAGTTTTTATATTTAAAAAATCATGAAAAGGCAAAGAATGTGTTAACTAAAATGTTTTCAAATTCAGAGCCTTTTCTACTTGTCAGATCCTGCTCTTTATGGCAAGTGACTCTTACTTTTGTTGGTCACATGAGCAGAGGTCAAGTATAGATAGTAGCTGTGGATGTTGCTAGTCAATTTCCCCGCTCTGTTCAAATGCATGTTATTGAGAAAACTGAAGACAGAGGAATGGAAAGATGAGACTGCCATATAAACATTAATTTAAATGCAGCTTCAAGTAATGGATTTGACTGCATTATGCACTCCTTTATTGTGTCTTATCTCTATAACGTTGTTCATAAAATCACTGAGCCCAAACAGAAATGTAAGAGAATTTCCTGGTTTCTTTCCAATCTTTTGTGACTTGCCCAAGGAGATATTTCACCTCATTGTGTAGATCTGATTTACTTCACAGTTTATGAGTCACTTTGTTCATCTTAAATATAATACAATTATGTCTTCTAAACCATTTATAGGCTGGCCATGACAACAGCTAGTGATCAAGTTGTTTCAAAATAATAATAGTCATGTAGACAATGGAATGCTAAATATCTTCAATGTTTGTTAGAAAGTCTAGTTTTAGGGAACAGAAGACCGTATGAAAACAATAAATGGCAGTGTCAACAGGCAGGTTGTCACTAAGGGCTGAAGCCCAGATTTAGGGGATCATTTTGGGGTATGAGTGCCCCCTGCATGCTTGTCTCTTAAAAAACAAGGGTGTTTTCTGTGCCACGTGTCTACAAGAAGAAGTGGTACAGCCAAGTTGTCCACAGCTCTAACTTTCAAAGCTGTGTTAGGAGGCTGGCCTGAGCCCACAGCAGCCCTCATAATGTGGCTACGGAGGGCTTTTTGTTTTCTTTTGTTTTTGAAGCTAAATTTTCAGTGTGTGACCAGTAGCTTAGTTGTGTAGCAGAAAAGGCTCAGAACCAAGCTTCTACTTTTCCATTTGCTTCAGCCAGACTTTGGGTTTTCAAATGTGTTTCAGCTTATTTGTCCCTATTTTAGGCTTAATAATCTGCACTCTGTTCTGGTTCCAGAGATGTGGTGAGGTTCAAATTATTTATGTCAAAGGGAATCGTATTGCAGTTTGAAATTGTGTCTCATTAGAATAGTGCCTGCCTTTCAGTTCACCCGATTCTGATTCCATTAATATTTCTCGATTATTAGAAATAAGGAAGATTTATTTTTCTCTTCATTGGTTATCAGGCCTTTTGATCACAAATGAAATTGGATAATTCCTTTTAACTCTCTAAGAATTCTGCTTTCTGAATCAGCAAGGTTCCATTTGAAGAAATGTACTTTCATTTTTAGGTTCTATGTGAGGACCATGTTCTGTGGGGTAAAAAAAGGTGGAAAAGGTGACCGGCTTTCAGAAATACACAATTGCTCTTCGAGACTTCTCTTGGGATAGGAATGGAGTAATAAAATCAGAAATCACAGAATGGCTTCTATTTCAAAGTCAGACTGCCTGACCTTGCCTGCATAGTTCAGGCAGAAATGAAGGAGGAACATGGAGAAGGAAATTGAGTTCCTTCAAGTGACGCATGACCATACGACATCCATCTCCGATTGCAGTGTAGGTCAGGCACTTAAGGGCCGAAGGTCCTGGTAGAAATAGTGCTCTGTTGTTTTCATCCTCATTCCACACTGTTCTGATTAAAGCCCTGCTCCCTACTGTAAATGTACATGTGTGTGTATATGCGCGCGCGCGCTCACACACACACACACACACACACACACACTCCCATATACCACTAGCATTATTGGGAGCTGCAGCCAATCATTTAAAGATAGGAGAATTCTTTCTGATATGTGCTTGGTTCTTTGGTTTGCTTTTTGGCTTTCTCTTGAAGCCATTATTGGGACATCACAGATTTTCAGGCCCCTGGGCATTTTGGACTCCACTTCAACCTTGAGGAAGGAAGCTTCATGGATTGTGGGAGTATGGCCAGAGCTGTCAGGTTTCAGCAATCAGTTTGCAACCACCCCTTTCAATGGGAGATTTTTCTCATTCTCAATGTAGTGGTCTGTGTGTACGGTCTGGTCCCTCTATTGCTGCAGCATAGATGAGCTACCCAATCTTCCAGTATTAGCTAGATGAAAATGTTGAGAATTTTTTTTTTCCTTTGAAGTTGTTTTGTGTCAGCAGAGCCGTTCCAACAACGGGGGAGAGGAATTAAGATCTCATGAACATCATCACATCCACAGACAGGCATACCTTGTCTCTTAATGTGGTAAAATAAGATGGGGAAGCATTTTGGGTTTATTTGTAGTCTTGCCCTGTCAGTGAAATCATTGCTTGGGATATTTGTGTATGTCTGATTGTGTGGGGGAGGTTGCTAGGTCTGTAATCATTGCTGTGTTGGTTTAGGGAGGCTCAATACATCTTTTGCTTTGCTATCTTTTAGAAGGGTGAGTGGAGAGAAAATACTATGAATGTAGGATTTTGTCACCTGCAAACTCTGGGCAAGTCATTAGCACCTGAGAAATTAGATGGTAAGACCTGAGGAGGAAGGTGTCTTTATTCAGCCATAATCCTCTAAGTTGAGGTCTAACGGTTTTGTGATACTAGGCAAAACATTGAACTAGCCTTAGCCTTAGTTTCCCAACTTGTAAACTGTGGGCTATATTTTGAGTTGCAAAGAGATGGTGAATATAAAAGACTTTGCACAATGTTCAAGCTGGTGGCAAGAGGGTACAGATAAGATGGTGGTCATTTAGAGGCATTATCAATGCCCTGTAGATAACAACATTCCTTATATTTGAGGAACAGGACTTAATTGCCCCAATGTAAGAGGAGATTTTCTTTGTGGGTTGGCAATGTAGCTCAGTTGGTAGAATGATTGCCTAGCATGTATTCGTGGCACCATGCGTTTATCCACAGCACCACATAAACTGAGTGTGGTGGCACATGTCTGTAATTCCCCAGCTCAGACAGTAGAGGAGCCTTGGAAGTTCATGGCCATCCTGGCTAGCCTGGGATATGAGAGACTCTGTCTCAAGGAGAAAATGAGAAAGGAAAAAGAAAAAGAAGCTAGGCTTGGCTGGTGCCTTTGAGTAAGCTGAGGCTCGCAGCCTCAGCTCTCACCCGCCATTAGGGTCCTCATTTCCTTCAGAGCCCCATGACTCTGACCATTGCTTCTCCAGGTGACCTGGCTCTGCTTCCTGTGGTTCTGACTGATGCTCCCCCCGGAGCCCCACCTCCTACTGGAAAAAGGAAAGACCTGGGGGTAGCAAAAAGATGGAGCCCTGTGGGGAAATTCTGTCCTTCATTTTTACCAAGACTTGCATACTACATTCCCTAACAGTTAAAGGTTCCTGTCTGCAGGGAATGGATTAGAAACACTTCTGTTATAGGATGGAGACAGGTATGATGTCTGTCTAAATAATGGTGGCTTAGGATAAAACATGGCAAAGATGATAATGGTTTCCTTTTGATGACTAAAAGAGACATGGTTGGACCGCAGGGTGACCTACCCTCACTCCACATGCAGATGTTTAGGCCTGTTTGCCTCTGGCTATAACTAGAAACCATTTACCTGTCTGTAATTTTGCTATATTGCCACACCTTAAGGAGGTTGGTTATTGGAAGAAATGCCATGGAAATGATTTGTAGCAAGTATGTCTCTTTCTTCAAATCAAAGCACTCCTTCATCTCCCCCCTTAAAGCACAATATAGAAGCTTTTATCAGAAAAGGGGAGAAGGTGCCCGCTGTTGCTAGGCAACCAGAAAAAAAAAAACCCTGCAAGCCCAGTTACAGTCGCTATTAGCAAGATTTTCCCAGAAACCTAGCTGCTCTTACAAAGTCCTTTGTGTAACATTAACAGACATGCATAGTGGGAGAATAGAAGGTATTTTTCATTCTTCAATGCCCTTTTCCTACCCCTTGTCCACACTATTGGAGCCCCAGATAGATGATACTTTATCTATCTATCTATCTATCTATCTATCTATCTATCTATCTATCTATCTATCTATCGAGACAGGGTTTTTCTGTATAGCCCTGGGTGTCCTGAATTTCACTCTGTAGACCAAGCTGCTTTGAACTCAAAGATCCTGTTGCCTGTGCTTCCTGAATGCTGGGATCAAAGACATGCACCACCATGCAGCCTGAAACCAATTCTTGACTTGAGGTGTTCTGAAGGAAGATGTAATACAGATACATACATGGTTATGACACATAGGAAAATCTTCGTTTTCAAGACCTAACTCTGAAGGAGAAAGCTTGTAGATTCAAGATACCTTTATTCAGATAAATACCAGCCAAATGCAAGCTAGAGCAGCAAGGCCAGGGAGAAGGGGCAGCAGCAGCAGAAGAGGCTGTTCCATGTGCTTACGGTTGCTTAAGAGCCCATCCCACATCACCTGACCTCACCTTGACCACGCCTTAACAGGCGTGGTCAGGCACACCTGTATCCAGCCCTTAGGAGGCGTGGTTACAGTGTCTCCCTACATAACTCCATTTAAGAAAATCAATGGGGATTCTTTTCTCTGGTAGCAGGGATGTAACAGCTGTGAATAGGACCAGTTTTTATACACTTGACACTTCCTTAAGAGTGTTCCATGAAGGTTATTTTCACTACAAGGAGATATTTGTGTCCACAATTGAATACCGATGACATCACTAGATAGCTACTGTGTTCCTCTCTTGCTAGACTTGGGTATTTTTCTCCCTGGCTGACCATGAGGCCACTATATTTCCTGATTCTGAGCAAAGTGTCATCTACCTTGTGGGTCCCAAATGGATTCTCCTGTGACCTATGATGTCTTTCTGTTGCAGATTTGGACTCCTTCCAGAGTGAATCCCCAGGTCCACAGGACACAAGTCAACATGGCCCTCAGCCACAGATACTCACAACAGAAGCAAAACTAACTCTCCCGATGGCAGCCAGACATGGTGGGGATGCTGGAGATGGAGCCGAAGAAAACATTGTTTACCTCTGAGTATATGTGCTCATTTATTGTTTCCCAAGCAAACAAATAAAAACACTGGCACTTTGGGGAGAAACTTCCCTGGGGTCCAGTCCTGTATGTGTGATTGTTTGTGCCCAAATTGCTTTAAGAAGAATATTTAATATTTCATGCAAGTTCATTCTTTTGGGCATAATTCTAATAATTAAATTATTGAAAAACAGCTCTCTGTGTATCATCTTTAATTTATCTCACTTATCAAGTTTCCAGAGGAGAAACTTAACTTGAGTAAGCTGAAGGATATGAAAAAGCTGTTTTGACTTTGAAGTTCCAAATTGCACTTTGTACCCGTTCATCTGGCGTGTGAAATGCCTTTTAAGATAAAGATGAAGCCTTTTTAATTTAGAGAATGATCTTTGCCAGGGACAAACTGCTCTCACAGCAGTTGCCCATTGACAGTGGCCTTGATAACCCCCAAAGCAAAGGAAGGTAAAGAAATGTCTTCTCTCACTTAGTTCTTATGTGTGAATGTCTGAGGCTTCAGGGTTGGAGCACCGTCACCCTCACCATGTAACCCATGTGTCCTATCTAAGAACCTGTTCTGACTGGGCAGACACTGTGCTGGAACACAGTGTGGACACACTGGGGGCCCGAGTTATCCGCTCTATGGCTCACTTCCTTGTTTGATGATGTTGGGTTCTGAGTCTCTATTCAGCAGCATCTTTGAGCCCAGCTCATGGCCTCCCACAAGTCACTTTGGCTGTAAATAATGTGACTCCACAAGAGAGCCCTCACATGGGTCTGCTGGCCAAGGCGTGAGTGTCAAGGACTACCACTCACTGCAGAGAACTCATCCCTACAGTTCTTAAGGACAGAATGGCTAGTTCTTGGTGAGGCTTGCGGCCTGCATGGGCTTTTCTACAGAGGGACAAGTGGCACTTGCTTTTAGAACACTGTGGATCTCTGAGAGAAAATAAACCAGGAAATGTTCTCTTCTTGTTCTTTGGGAATATATGTATATGTTCTGGTCAGTGTCAATAAATACCTTTTACCTCATTATTTTACTCTGTAACTTTAATATTAAGCATAGGACCATAGCAAAGTATGCATTACACACACACACACACACACACACACACACACACACACACACACACACACAGATAGTCCTTATGGAAACTGAAAAGGAAGGGGAGGCATTAATTTCATTCAGAATTGTCTCAATGACCAGAGGAAACATGACGTGACGGGAAGAGAAATTACTCGGATCCCAACTTATTTTTCCTGAATTTATAAAGTGTGTCTACATTATATTTTCACTTACATAAGTCAAATCTTAAGGTTTTAAAGAATCTCTTTTGAGGGGTATACTTTTCCAGATCCTGCTACATCTATGCTTTTCTTAAAGTGCATTTAAAAGTTTGGTGACTAAATTTTCCCCAGAATGCATGGCTATTAAAATTCATACCACTTACTAAAACTCTGCCCTGTCACTTTACCCCCAAGGCCAACTCCTAATGAAATGACACCCTGCCCCGTGCCTAGGAAGAGAAGCCTTTTTCTGGATCCACTAAAGTTGACCTCAAAATCCTATGTCCCTTGAATGGAAAGCTTAGAGCTATTTCAATCCGAATCTTTGCTCTGATAACCATAAATATCTTCCCCCATTTTTTCATGACAGTAGAAATGAAAATAGTAAAAATATGTAAAGATGTTAAAAATCCCCAAGGGTTCTGCTTTAATATCTGTGCTCAGTTGACTTTCAAGCCCTGAAAACCAGAGCCTTCATGCAGCCCCTTTGGGACAGCCTGGGCAGTTTTTGAGATGCTTGTATTCATAGGTTCATTTGGGCTATTCTCTTATTTAATATTTTGATGTTTTAACTGGTGCCGTTAAATGTCTAAGCTTCCTCAGGAAGTCCTTCCTTTTTACATGCCTTTACTGTGTAAAGCACAGATCCTCTACCACTGGGATGGCTCCTATGTTAAACACATTGTTACCACTGTCTTGATAGCAGGGCATGGGCCTTGGAGATGCAGTTAAATCACAAGAGTAGAGCCTGCATAGATGGTGTTAATCAGCAGGAACCTTGGGGAAAGTCCACAGTCCTTTCATCAGGTGGAGGACATGGCAAGAAGGCATTTTCTGTAACCCAGGAATTTGGCCCTCATCAGACACCAAATCTACTAACACATTGCTCTCAGATTTTCCAGCTCTTGGAGTGTTGAGACATAGCATTCTGTTTTTCATGAACTACCTAGCTGGTGATATTTTCTTAGGGTAGCCTGAACAGGCTAAGACAGAACTTAGCAGTGATTGTTGACTCTCTCACACAAAGTCACTAATCTTATGAGAAGACCACTGTTTTCCAGATCATACATAAGTGTCCCCCACAAGGATCTTCTGTACCCAGAAAGTTGAATCTTAAAGGAGGCAGTCATTCTTTTGTCCTGAAATGAGAAGCATACTGTTCTTTCCCTTCCAGGCTGCATGAATTTATGCATCAGCTCCAGTTCGAATTCCTTTGCATTTCATCAGGATGTGCAATGGCTGTATCCACACACCTTGTAGCAGGCTCACAGTGGGAGCCCTGTTCATTCATGAAAATTAACAAAAATACTTGCTGCTGAGGAGGTGTGTGTGTGTGTGTGTGTGTGTGTGTGTGTGTGTGTGTGTGTACACACGTGTGCACACTCGTGCGGGTGTGCACATAAACATTAAGAAGGTAACACAATTCAGTCACAAGATAACAGGTAATATAAAGGAGTAGGTATTCCTTCCCATGACCCGAGGTCACTCATGTCCTACCCTCTCTGACTTTCCCATCGAAGAGCAGCAGTGCTTAACTATTGGGAGAACAGGTTTTGAAGCAAATGTCCTGAGTCACTGGCTGTTTAACTCCTTGATATTTGGCTTTACCTCTCTGATTCTTCATCTATTAAAAATCAGGATAATTACCTTGTGGGATTGTTGTGACCAATGTGATTAGAAAAGAGTCTAGAGCATCAATCTAGACTGGTCTAGAGTGGTCAATCAAATACACGTTATGTTATCTCTTTTAAAATTCTATTAATAATTGCTCAGCTTAGCCCCAAACATTAGGAAGATGGCTCTTTCTTGCCAGAAGCTGTGAATGGAGACTATGAGTGCTTAGAGATGCTAGGGATGGCATTGGAATAAGTTCCCAGAAGGCTAGCTTTCAACTTATTTCATCCCTAAATGTCACTCATATTTTCAACAAGCATGTATTGACGGTATGCAAGAGGCCAAGCAGCCTGTCAGGGATGAAATGAAGATGAACAAGTCCACATATCTGCACCAGTACATGAGTAGATGGTCCTGAGAGTGGCCCAGAAAACAACCTGGAGACATGCAGGTTACTATGAGAACTCACAGAAGAGACTGCTGGGGAGCAGTATAAGTGGAACTGGGCGGGGAGGGGGGGTATGCTAAAGAAAGAGATGCCTGTGTCGTCAATAGTAGAGTAGGTGGAGAAAACATTTCCGGCAAAGGAGAAGGAGTACTAGTCTGGAAATATAAAATGAGAAGATAGAGATGTTGTAGTAGGCATTTGGAAGGGCCCATTAATGAGTTTCTTCTCCTGAACTAGGTGTCCTGTGAAATGGTCTTACACATGTAGCAGGGAAATAAGGAAACCGGCCCATCTCACCCTGACTGGGTTTCCCAAAAGGCCAAACTATGGACTGGAGAGGAATATCTGTTTCCATGTGAGCATGCGCTTAAATTGTGATGAAATTCCCTTATCTTGTACCCTTTCTATACCAACCTCACTAGCAATGTGGATTCTAGTCAAATTGGCATTGGCATGTCTGCCTCCTTGGTCCTAAGTTGTACTGGAAAAGAAGTGAAGGAGTCCCTGGGACCCCTGAAGATGCAGATTGGATTGAGTTCCAGAGAGAGCTTCAGAATGCTTTGGGATGAAACTGGGAAATTGTATGATGAGCCACTAGATAGGACTATGAAGGGAAAGGGAGGAGGGAAGGGGACATCTCACTTTCTTCTGCTGCTTTCTTCTCTTTGTCGATTCTTCTACTGCCTCTAGATCCCATTTTCATTTACCATTAGAGACTTATGCAAAAGAAAACAGAAAAGAAAGAAAGAAAGAATGAAGGAAGGAAGGAAAGAAGGAAAGGGAGGGAGGGATGAGGCACATGGATAGAAGATTCCAGAATCTTACGATTGACATGAAGAAATCAGTGTTCTTCCCTGACTGGCTCCTCTGCACAGATGTCCCCATGTTGGTCTGGCTGAGGTGTCCCCCATAGTCTTGGGCATTCAAATACTTGGTCTCTCCAGTTGGTGGCACTGTTTGGTTTGGCTTAGGAGGTGTGGCCATTCTATAAGAAATATATTACTGGAGGCAGGTTTTGATTTTAAGACTTCTGCCATTTCTAGTTTGCTCTCTCTGACTCATGCCTGGTCCTGCTGCCATGCCTGATGCTTGTGGCCATGTCTCCCTGCCATGAGAGACTTTTATCCCTCTGGAATCATGAGCCCAGATAAAATCTTTGTTAGGTTTCCTTGGCCGTGGTTTTTAGCAAGAGTAAGAGAATAAGAGAGTATGGCGTAAAAGAGGCAGTAAAAAGATACTGAAAAGCCAAACAGCCCTGAGCTCTGCTTCCTGAATGTCTTCAGCAGTACTAGCTTCCACAACCCAAAGGTCCCATTCACAGAACATGGACTAACAGGAGGCAACACCTATGCTCCTGAAGTCCAGCGTGAGAGAGTCCTGCAGCCAGCTGGACAGTGCTTCAGCTTTGCTTCTGGGCTGAGTTGCTTATCTATTAAGTGGGGGTATTGGCAAAAGCCATACCTTGCAGAACTGTAGTGAGAACTATCTGAAGCAAGTCCAGGACAGAAAATGGCACACAACAAGCACTCTAAAAGTGAATTTTAACTCACAGGCCTGGCAATGGTGCTGGTCAGTTTACCTCCATCTCTAGCTGATCCAGGGATCCATGGAGTCTCAGCTCCAGGGAAAGTTTAGCAAGTTCCCCTTGTCCTAATTGCTCACTGCAGGGCCCCCTTTTCTCATAAAAGAACCCTTACTTGTCTGTTAAGATTCATTTTTAATTTACCTATTACTTTGTCTGTGTTTTCCCCCTTCTTTCTCCTCAGATGACTTCTTTGTGTTGCCAGCCTGTGTGTAGTAGGGGGCAGTGAAGGTAGAGGAGTTAGATGCTCAGTAATGGTTTACTTCTGGATAGCAACTCATGTTAAACATTTAAACAGTGGATGTTGGAGTGATTTGAAATACCACTGGGGCTAAATGCCTGACTCCTTTTTCTGCCTATATTCTACTTCCTTCTTGTGGTTGGCTGAGGTCTAAGGGCCCTGGCACTATGGCTGAGGTCTAAGGAAACTGACACCATGGAGGCTTCCTGGGCACTTTCCAGAGATTTTTTTTTTTAATAATCTATAACATAACATCTTCAAATACAAACACAAACACAGCCAGCATCAACGAGAGCATCTGCATGAGCCAGGGAGTCAAAACAGATTCTCAGAAATGCACCCACCATTTTCCTTGGCAGCTTCACAGCCTCCTTGGAAAGCTTGGGTCCACCTCACTGCTGCTGGCAAGGTGGACTGTGATTGGCGTAAGACATTGGCAGCTGCCAGCAAAGAACAATGGGCTTTTAATTAAAGTCAGAGGAGCCAAGGCTCAGAAAACACCCCTTGAAGATCTGCGTTTAAGTACTTGCTTTCTCCTAACTACCCTGCAAACAATAGTGCCCCATCAAGGTCATCAATCATTTTAGCACAGGGATTCCTTGCAACATAGAGGTAGGGATACAGGTTCTTTTCTTCTTTATCTACTTTGCAATACGGTGAAGAAAGAAAGCACTTTCTTCTGTGTCCCAGTTTTAAGCTGTTACTCCCCCCACCCCGTGGTGATTGTACAGCTTGATCCTTCCAGGCACACCCTCTCCTTGCAAAGTTCTCATTAGACCCGACACTGGAATTAAAGTAAGGGTACCTTGGTTAAGGCCATATTTTGAGGAAGGCCATATTTGCAGTAAGATGTTTCTAACACGGAGTCTGAGCCTGCTAAGCACTGTTGCTATGGAGACGGTATAAGAGATTAATTAAGGCTAGCACAGATGTTGTGAAGTGTGTGTTTGCTGTTAGTAATTAAAGAGGGTGTGTTTGTACATGAGAGAGGAGAGAAATTGAGATGGTGGGACAAAACAGGCAAGGTATAGGTCACATGACCCTTTCCTCCAGCAAACCTCACCACCAATAGCCCTGCTGAGTCTACTGAGTTTCTCATCCACCTGGGCCAGACAGAACAATTGCATGAAGTGGCCAAGTGGTGTGTCCCATCTTCCTGTCTTGGTCTGATTTATAAGAGGCATAGGGATATAAAAAAAAAACCATGTTCTTGCATCAGTGGGTTCAAACAACCCATCTGTCTGGACACCTGAAAACCAAACTGGACTGTAAATGGTTTTTAAACTGACTATCAGGGAGGCCAAGTTTACACACAGGAGTTAAATTAGTCATCCAGACTGCTAGGAGTACTTGGTGCCTGGCTACCAAGAGAGAGACAGGCTTGTCCACCGTCAAGGTGAATTGCCATGGGTGTTTTCGGGCCGAGAAAGTGAAATTAACCATCAGTCTATTCAGGTTTAATTTGGAGAATATTGATTTCAGCGTGGACTAAACCTGTTGACTAAAATTAGAACAACACAACAACACTGTATTGTTTACTTTAACCTGAATAAAATGTTAGTATCAAGATGAGGTCTGAGTGTGGCAAACTGGGGTCCATTTGCATCCTGTTTAATGGTTTCTCCTAGCAGCATCACCACCCTGCCTCCTGCTGGTCAGCAGGGGTTAGTAAATGGTTTGAAACATCTCTAGACTTTTCTTCTTGGGGCGGGGGGGGGGGGCAGCAATTTTCCTTGGATTGGCATTCTTTCTCTTCAACTCACAGCAGTAGAAATAGAGTTGTCTGAAGATGAGGAGTCAGAGAGGATCATAGAAGAACTTTGTTTTGGTGTGGGGGTGGGGTGGGGCTCATTACCCTGGTGGCCGAAACTCAGCTTCCTACTGCCCACAGACTGCGGAAAGCAAGTCCACGTGTGATGATGTAATGGGCGGCTGTAACGTCTGAGGGGTTACAAATGTGTGTGCTGGTGGGTGAGGACACATGCTCTTAAACAAACCTTGGCATTTGCCTGTGTGGGTGGGCTTTAGCCAGCCAGACACCCTAGAAACTCTGAATGCCAAGGCTTGCCCTGTCACAAGAGGTTGTGTGAGGGATTTTGTGTTTGAATGAAGTTCTCCCTCCCTCCCTCCCTCCCTCCCTCCTCCTCCCTCCCTCCTCCCTCCCTTCCTCCCCTCCCTTTTTCCTTATCTCTCCCTTCCTTCTTCCATGTTTCCTTTTTAGCTAAGTACCATCTTCAGGAGACACTCATATCTGCAGGTAAGTGGTTTTCCGGTTGTATGCTACTGCAAATCACAGAGCCAGAAAAGGAACAAGTTGGATCCATGGGAACTTGTCACTGTCTTTATTTCTGTAGATGACCTAATCCTCAATTGCTCTGAAACTTGATGCTTGAACTTGTTTTGCTTCTCATTTTTCCTCTCATTTGAAGGTTGTCTGCCTTGAACTCATGAGATGAGATTTTCAGTGAGGCCACGGAAGGGGAAAGAAGTTGGACTTGCCCTCTGACTCAACTGTGATTTCTACGCATCTTATCATGAATAAGAAAAATGATCTTTGAAAAATACAAGTCTGCCCATCTTTTCTTTTTTCCAAGCACATATAGATAAAAGGGAATGCATGTTCTGGGTTTGATGTCTTAAAATGAAACTGGGTCATGAGGAAGAAATGGCATCAGCAGTTTCATGTTCCTGAAGGGACACTTGATTTGGTAAAAGAACAATGACAGAGACTTTGGAACAATGAGGATAAAAATAGGAATTGATTCAAAAGGAAAATTTTACTTTCCCTACCCCAGTTATCAAATTTTGAGAAAATGTTTTAATCTTCGAAAACACTAGCATGCATTCTTTGTGTGTGTGTGTGTGTGCTTATGTGTCTGCACACTCAATTTGTCATCACTTTAATATTCCTGTTGTCCCAGTAACAGAATTAACTATTGTCCATCTATTATGCCTTTCTATATGTTAGTATGACCAGAAGCACCCAGTGTTCCAGTGGCCATGGTGCTGAAGACACAATCCACTATTACATTGTACCTCTTAGGGCATTTGCATTGCTAACAAGAGATTACCATAGCCTTGGTGGCTTCTAAGCAACAAAGGCATTGGAGGCTGGGAAGTCTAAGAGTAAGGCTCTGAAGATTTATGACTGCTAAGCTCCAATTTTCTAGTTCACAGATGGCTCTGACTTGCTGTGTCCTTACAAGGCAATAGAGGTGTCAAAGGTCTCTTTCATAAGGACAGGAATACAAAGTCCCACTCTCTAGTATCACCTTGGTTATGTTTTCAACATACAAATGGCAGTAGAGGGCAGATACTCATACCATAGTATTCATCAACTTATGAAGATGAGAAAAAACTTACAATATGTTGTATTTCTTCCTAAACAGCTAGTCAGCAGTCTGGGATTTAGTTCCTTTGTCTTATTTATACATAAATCATTCATCAGCATAAAGTGAATAGATATCTAACATGCCCAGGACTCTGCTTACTATGGGCACACATAAGGTACCTATCCTAAGATAGCTACCACCCACAAGGACATTGTTTATGTAGCCAGTCAAGACCTATATCAGCACTGAAAGAATGCCATACTCCAAGAAGCCTCAAAACATAGACAGTGACCATAAAATTAGGGCTCACACAGGTGTGCAATTGTAGGGGCTGGCGTAGAATGACACATTCTGAGAGCCCAGGTGTGGAGGTTGTCACTGGCAAAATCTGTTTTGAGTTTTTGTCTGATGTTAGGATTTTGAAGTTTCTGGTTTAATTTAATTTGGTCTCAACAAGGGTGCACTATACCTCACAGAGGTCTGGGGGAGTGTGTGAACATATTTTTGGTTGTCACAGGAAGGGCAGAAATGTGAACTGCCTCTCCTAGACCACTATAAGTCACAAGGCATCACCCCCGCAGCTAAGGACAGGGTAGTAAAGAAAAGCATAATGGATTTATTTACTCAAAGTTTTACTTGGTGTGGAGCCTTCAGAACTGAAGACTTTCAAATTGAGGGGAAGCTGTGCTTTTATACTTGGGTTCTCTGAAGAATTGACAGCCATGTAGAAACGGAACTGACCAATGATGTGTGCTGGAGACCTTGGACTGAGGGGGCAGCCAGAAAGGTCTGTCCATTCTGGGTCTTCTTGGTTTCTGCAATTTGTCTTTTTCCCAGGAATAAAGCATGGATCCCGGAATGAGACTTCAAGAGTGAGGGGGGAAGAGATAGTGTGACTTTTTGATGTCTCTGGCGTGCTTTGGGCTGAGTTCCAGCTTCTATGACCTGCCAGTTTGGGTTTCCCTGACTCATGTTGGGGAAGGAAAGGGACAAAGGGAGGTGGTGGGAAGTTAGTGACACCTTGCTTTCCAGGTCCTTCCGGTCTCTGTCAGTTCAAAGTATACAGCAGGCCACCATGCCATACTTCAGGGAACCATGTGCTGAGAGCCAAAATATCAATAACCTCTAAGAAGTCCTGGTATTCAATGGGCATAGGATGCCACAAAATAAAAGGTCATGCTGTGAATGAGACTGTCCAAGAACAGTTTCCAATCCCAATAAGGCCACTGAAATATAGCAATCAAATCCCAGCTAGTTTGGAATTAGCAAGCTTGAAAGACACTCATCTTAATCAACTTAGGGCTCTGTCTCCTGTGTTATTGGTAGCACACCCTTTTCTTTTTTTTTCTTTCTTTCCTTTGTTTTTCAAGATAGGGCAGCCTGGCTGTCCTGAAACTCACTCTGTAGACCAGGCTGGCCTTAAACTCACAGAGATCTGCCTGCCTCTGCCTCCCAGGTGCTGGAATTAAAGGCTTTCACCACCACTGCCAGTCATTAACACACCCATTTTAAAGAAAAGGAAACATCACCATTGCTCGCTCCTCAAATTAGAGATGCCATATGAAAGGGAAGAAGGTGGAGTGGAGGCCTGCTAAGGAAAGGCTATACATTACAGGTAATGTATTACTCGAGCTTTTAGGGTACTTTATACAATACCATTTCAAGGTTACAAAGAATTAGTAACCGTTTCAACACTCTGAGAAGTGGCAATTTATAGACAAAAGTAATTTAGAACATCTTAATGTTTGAACCAAATCCAGATTTTTAGGAAAAGTATCAGAAAACGTCAAAGAGAGAGGGTAACCTTAGTTGCACAAACTCTTAGCATTTAACATTGTCAGCCAAAAGCAATAGACAGGGGCCGACAAAGCTGAAGTGAGTGAGACTCCCCCTACCCCATTTTTTGAAATCAGGCTCTAACTTTAGCTGCTATTTAAATAAACAAGCTCAGCAGTCTAGCAGGGAACTGATTGATCTGGGAATCAGGGAGAGGAGATAATGAGGGCCCTGCCATGCCCCTCTCCGTGATGGGGAAGAAATGATCTATTCCTGGCTGAAAGCAAAGTGGGTGAGGCAGTCCCTGTGTTGAACATGAGGAATTTGCATTGCATTGACATGAAAAGTCACTGTCTTTTCTCCATTCCCTGCAGCATACTTTCATATCAACCTTGATCAGGCTTGGGAAAGAGATTCTGGTAGGCATTTCATGTATCCAAGACATTAGCAGTTGTTTTCCTAATTTCCCGGATGTGCTTTAGACACACTTACCTTGCAGACACCCAAATAAAGATCAATTCTGCAATGCATTGATCCTTTCTTGACCTGGTATGTGAGGAGTGTTTGAAAACCTCAGGTGGGAAAATTGAGTCGACCTTCGGTCTTTTGGAGACTTAACTTTCTTTTGAGTAAATGCTGATTCTGCATAGTCCTAAAGCGTGATGCAACCAGGTGGGGGCAAGCTGTGCCCTGGTGGCTGGATCTCAGGCCCTTCATGGTTGCCTTAAAACTCCCCACATCAGTTTTCCCATCTACATAATGGCTCAATTGTAAAACTCACCCTCTCAATAAAGATTAACAAGGTGAGACTTGCAGGGACTTCACTCAAGGATCAACTCCAAAGTACTTTTAAATCCTCTGGAATAAAACTACTCCAGGGGATATTTATCTGGAAGCCTGATTGGCCAGACCTTCTAGAAGGCCAGTGGAAAAAATCCAGCACAAGGGGGCCATTTCTTTCTTTCCAGAAAAAGTGGCTGCTCGTTTTATTTATTACAGGGAGGCAAACCAGGTTTGTCTCAATAGTCACACCAGTAGGCACAGATTTAGTTGACAGTGAGCTCTGCCCATTTAATTCGATTCCATTCATTGATGTAAATTGACCTCAATTCTGTCTCCTCTCAAGAAGTTATTCCTTCTCAGAATCCGACTTGGAACAGGATTCCGGCCTGCTAAATTATATCCTGGGACTTCTCTTGAGAAAGCAGATTGTTCCTGAACATGTAAAACGAAAAAGAATTCCATAGAAGCTTGGAGTATCAACAACAATTTTTTTTAAAGAGTCCCCTGGGGCCTTGAAATATGGTATATATCATACTAATTGGACATTTTCTAGACAGGTCTATGTGGAATGACTCTTAGGGTATTTATCTTAATTTGCTCCTTGGAGAAATTTTAATTATCACTTTTAGGTGATTCTTGAGTTGGTTGCTGTTGGACTGTGTCTGACAATAAACTCTCTCCTCCCTGATTTTCCCTTTGGGATCCATCAAGGGGTTGACTCTCAGGCAGCTTAATGAAAGACAAGGGTCCATCAGCATCATTTAAGGAGCCACAGGAACTCTGCTAATTGCCACCAGCCAGAGTGCTGCTGGCTGCCCAGAGTGCTCTCTGGGTGCAAGCATCCTGCCCTTTACTCCAACCCTGACTGAAGTGCAAGGAAGGGTTGTGGGCGACTGCGGGACTCTGACAAGTGCAGGTGACATGCCTGCAGATGGACTCATCTGGGCTACATCACATTATAAATTAGCCTCTGGGAATGGCTGGCATAATGCCAAGCCCACAGACCTTCCACAGTGGTTTATGCTGCCGTGTGGACATTTGGGTTGAAGCCCCCAAGTACTCCTCCAGAGGAAGGAATGAGAAGGTCAACCAAGAACTGGGAGTTGTGTAGTGAGGGAGGTAGAGGGGCTGGGGACAGAAACAACTCAAGGCCAATTCATCCTGAATTTTTTAGATTCCTATCAGCCAGAAAGTGTTGGAGAGAATCCTGGCCTCTGAAACAAAATTTATTCACATAATTTTCTCTACTTCACAGAAACAGCTTTAGGAGGATGCAGCTGAGCCAGGGTCTGTAACAGATTCAAAGTGAAGGTGGCAGTGGGCAGCAGGCAGCGGCAGCAAGAAGCAGGCAGCAGAGAGTGGATGGCAGTGGTTATGAGCCTAGGTTCGGAGCCAGATGGTGTGGACGTGAAGGCAACTCAACTGCTTACTGCCTATGAGGCCTTAAGTCATTACTTGTGTTTCTGTGCCTCATTTCCTTATGGCAATTAGGGCTCAAAATTTTATCTACTTCCATTATGGACCGAACGTGTTCTCTCAAAATCCCCCCTGCTAAAATCTTAACCCCAACCTGATAGCGTTTAGAAGTAGGGACTTTGGAAGAATATTAAGTTAAGTGAAATCATAAGGGTAGGGCTGTCTTCATAGGATTAATGCCATTATACAACAGGAGGAGAAGTGGGTGTGATGGCTCACACTTATAATCACAGCACTTGGGACACTGAAGCAGGAGGATTGACCTGAATTAAGGCCAACCTGTTACATATAGTGAGTTGTAGGCCTGGATACAGTGTGAGATCTGCTCTGGAAAAACAACATAATGGGAAGAGGCACGTTACTTCTTGCTTTTCTTTATGCTACACAAGAGTGCAAAAAAAGACATTAGTGTGCACTCCAGAAGAGGGTATGCACCTCAACTTGACTATGCTTGCACCATCAGACTCCAGGCTCTAGAATCGTGAAAAAATTTATGTTGTTTATAAGCCACTCAATCTACAGTACTTTGTTATAGCACCAGGTGGATTAAATCAACTTCATCAGAGAACCAGATGGATTAAGTCAACTTCATCAGGTTATTTTGAGGTCAGTCTCAAGCTCTAGACTAGATAGACTAGATAGTGAGCAGTAAATGCTCAGGAATCTTCCAGTATCTTCAGCATGGCTGCTATTTGGGGCTTACTTTCAGATCCTCCCTGTGTAGCAGCATCTACCGTTCCTACCACTCCCTCGTGACTTTTATTCACAGTGAAGACTTTTTACCTGGTCAGTTAACTGTATATGCAGGCCTCTTATTAATGTCTGGAATATCATTAAGGGGTAGCTAAGAGGGCAGGGCAGGGATAAACCACTTTCCCACAGTCAAGGGGAAAGAGGTCGTTCAAATTGACTCCCTATCCTCATTAACTTACTGGTTCTTGGGTCTTTCGTTATTTCCCTCTCTTCATGCTGGCATCAGGCTCCTGAGTTTAGTGAGTTCATCTGGGAAGTGCTGATGGTTACTCCACCAAGCTTCAAGAAGGTGTGATGAAAGATGGGCAACCTCAAGCTGCCTTTCCTTAAGAGATAGTTAAGTACACAGCTTTTGGTTCTCACTCAAGATCATTGGCTGCTTCACCACAGAAACCCATAAATAAAAGATGGTGACATTCATCATTGTTCTCGTGCAAACTACCTCCTGGGAAGGTGACACTATTAGCAGGGATATGGGCTTTTAGTTCCAGTATATGACACCTCATCAAGAGGACAGAGACACTGGCTGTTAGTTGAACTTGTGACAGTACTAATTTCTTCCAACCTATTTCCTGGGCCAAGATCAGTATATCCAGACTAGACTTAGAGGGAAATGAATCATTTCCTTCTAGCAGGGCCTTCTGGAGGTCTTAAATTTGGATATCACAAGATATCCAAATTGGAGCTGGGGCTCCTCTTAACCTAATGGGTTAAGCCCAGTGAGAGGTGGTGCTGAGTGAGACAGAAAAATCCCCAAATACCAGCTCTAGTTTTCTTCTTGGGCTTGTGAACAAGTGGCCACAAATACCACAAAAATCACTTTGAAGTCCTGCATTATATAATATCAAAAGGAAAAAGACACCCCAAACTTGATCAGTCCATTGAGTTCAGCAGCTTTTCTTAAGTCTAGTCATTAACCCCACCCACCTTGTACTACAGGGTCCACCTAAAGGAAGCTGCCCTTGTCCCTCTCGGTGTTCTCTGGTGTGGATTTAGTTACTGTAGCTGCTTACATGTGGCCAATGCAGTTTGTGCATCTTGGCTTGATCCCCATCTTTTGAGCTGATAAAGCCTGCCCATCTCAATGCCAAGAGAGAGCCACATGTGGCAACTTTGGAGCTGGGGCTCCTCTGTAGAGCCAGAAAGATGAAAGAGAGGAGTGGGCCTTTGATTTTACTGAAGAAAGTTGGCATGTTTGTGCAGATATTTTTTTCTGAGATGACATAACAGGTTTCATAGTAGCAACATGTAATCTGGCTTCAGGGCTGTTGGTATCACTCAGCTCCTTCCTTGGAAAAGAAACAGGCCAACCAACCTCAGCCAAGCTCCTCCAGACACTGGCCTCCTGTGTGCCTGGTGTGAGTTTTGCAGGCTCTTCTCATCAAGTTTCGAGATCCATCTGTGCATGGAAGAAAATGTTCTCATTTTGCTTTAGTGTGATCCTCTTTGGAAACCCATTAATACTCTCTTTCTTGAGAGCCACCTGTCCACAAACCTTAGGAGCCTTCAAATAAATAAATAAATAAATAAATAAATAAATAAATAAATAAATAAAGCTGTTTTCTTTTGAAGGAGAAAATCTCCTCCTGCCAAGAATTCCTTCCTAATCTGAAACTCAAAAGCCACAAACAAATCAGAGTCAGTCCAACTCACATCACCTTCCATATTGACATGACATGAAACAACCAGCTTCTCACCCAAACTAGCCAATGGCAGGCCAAGCAGTAAAATCTAGGACCTCTCCATAAGATAAGTCCTAGGGTCTGGAACAGCTCAGGATACACAGACTAAATTGCTTAACACTCTTCCTGTGGAAGAGTTGGTGTGACCTCATGCTGGGAGCTCTAATCCCAGACAGGTCTATGTCAAAACCTCTGCATGCAGCAGAAAACCAAGGCAAGGAGAAACATAATTGGTCCAGGTTCATATGATATCAGGTGGGACCATATGGATGTGCCCTTTTTGAGTAGATACTAATCAAATACAGTTCAATTTCCCATTAACTAGTAAAATTAGGATCTGAGGCCATGTTTGCTGCCCAACTTATTGTCAAAGAGATAGTCACTGTGCAAAGTTAAAGTCATCTGCTCCTGAGGAACGTTCCACCCAACATCTCAGACCAGGAAGAGGTAAGTGTCAGAAGCTGCTCACAATGTTTTTATATCCGGTGCACTGCAGTGCTTCTAGAATTAATTCATGCATGCACATGCACGCACGCACGCGCACACACACGCACGCATGCACATACACACAGCATACACACATACAACACACAGACAGCATACACACACAACATACACAAACACACACACACACATACATATACACACATACACACACGTACACACACATATACTCACAAACCCACATACACAGCCACAAACACATACACAGCCACAGCCACACATACACAAACACACACAGGTACATAAACATACACATACACAAACATACACATACATGCTTACATACACCCCCCCCCACACACACACAGAATTCTGTCTAAAAAGCAGAATGAAGACTCAGTCCCTGTTTGTCACCACCCCACCTCATCTTTTTGTTTAAAGGATGATTCTCTGTATCCCTTCTGTTCCATATTCCCTGATACCTGCCCTTGGACTCACCCCAGACCCCAGCTTCTCCTGCCTTGACTTGCTTTGTCGAGGCTCCTCCTTTGGATTGGCTCCAGGCGCTATGTTATCCCGTGTGACTCATTCCTTCTCCAGGTTCCCACTCTTCACCCCAGGCCTGAGCATTTTTACTCCTATTCAAGCCTCTAGGGCTTCTGGCTGCAGCTCTCAGGCTCAGCCCGGCCCAAGCAGCTCTTCGCCCTGGGGCTGACCTTGATAGTCCTCTAGCTCCCAGTTTTCCACACCAATCCCTTTGCTGTTCCAGACTCCAGAAGATCCAGTTTCCCTCCCTTTCCTTCAACCCATTGTGTGGGTTGGGACAGGGCAAGCTTTGAAGGTGCCCGTGATAAGTTTGGAGGAGGTGGGAAAGTTAGCTAGCTCAGTTTGGTTCCCACAAGCCAGAAGCAGTTCTTTGACCAGGGGGCAATCCTGGCAGAGGCCATGGGAAGCTGAGGGCTATCTCTGGTTTTAAGAAGAGGGCAATTATAATAAAAGGGTGTGATGCTAAGTCAGGAAGGGGTCAGCATAGGGGTTAGATATGATTGGTCCCCTAAGTATGCAGGTCACCTAACAGCTGAGATTTAGGAGAAAACACCAAGCTGGAATAGAAACGAATGGGCAATGCCTCTAAAAAGCCAGGTACAAGGACTAGGAAGTAAATTCCTGAAGTTTGGCTGAAAAGGACAATGCATTAGGTCTTCCTTTCCTCCCAAGCTTAAAAAAAAGTTAGTAGAGATGGATGGGACAGATGTTGCACAGAAGAGGTGACCAGCTGTCCTTCCACCTCTTTCCTTATGACACAAGTCTTCATCCTGGCCATCTGGATCTTTTGGGCCCATTTCCATGGGGCAAAGAATTAAAAGGATGATGGTGTTAACGAATGAAGATCTGGGACCTACGACCCAAAGGAAGGTGATGCTGAATTCTTTCAGTAGAAAGAATGAATCTACTTTATGGAGGACACATTTGGGATGATTGGCAGGTGGTTAATAGGAAACCACAAAGTATTGTGTAAACTAATAAAGGCCGACAATAGCTAGATCTGGGTGCCTGATCTTGTGCATAAGACAGATACAAGGAGGAAAATCTTTTCCCTAAAGTTCAGTTATTATTGTCCTCTACTTATCCCATCCATATGAATGCTACAGTCCCTGCACTTAGGCATGGTACAAAAGGAGACTTAGAGGACAACAAGGGACCAGACATTTTGATATGGAGGAATACAGACTAGAAAGAGCAATGATTAGTGAGTTTGGAGTTAGATGGCCGGGTTCAAGTCTGATCATTTGGGCGAGTCTCCTTATTCTCCCATTTCCCTAAGAACAAAAATAATAGCTAGTTCATGGAATTAAACAAGAGCACCTATGCATGTAAAATACACAGGGCTTCATTCGTATGAAGTACTGTAAAAAGAAACAGGTAATATAGTCATTATGAAACGATGATGAATCAGGGTTAATGGTTTCCTTTGTTTTTAGCCACATAAACCTTCTTTAATTTTTTGCTTTCCCTGGTCCTTCTGCAGATGCTGGGAATTGCCAGGGACTCATAGCCCTAGGCAGATGGGTATTTCCTCTTTTTTCTATACCACCTCCACAGCAATGGTTGCAAGGGTCGTTCCTTTGCTGTGCCTGGGGCAGACAGTGCCACCCAACCTAACTAGGAGCTCCTGGCAAGCCACTTAATAAAGGCAGGCTCTTCTTCCACTGGAGCCGGGGGAGAAAGTGTTCTTGCTATCAAAGGCATGTGAGAAGGACAGATTGCCAAGTAGCCCAGTATCATATCCTGCTGTGCTACCAAGCACCATATAATGCACACCCTTTTAAGCATTAGGGTTAGTGAATAGAAGACCCATTTGGAAAGGCCTGATTTCGAGCCTGTTACTTGATACTCCTCTAATGGGAAATACTTAATGTGCATTTACTGGAAGTGAAGCATTGCCATTCTGCGGTTCACTTGGACCACACTGATTAAAACATGTCCGAGTGCTCCATATGCTTGCGGTGAGTGAGTGATATATTTTGGTTGCTCTGTTTTCTGTCTGATAATGTCCAGCCCAGACTATGTTATATGTGAGAGGAAGGGGGGCGTGAGTGCTTTGGAAGCAATTCACACTGGAATCCAATGAACTTAAGGGGTTGGTAAGGGTCAATAAATATGCTTGAACATGTTTATTTCAATGTGCATTCAAGTATGGCCATATTTACAGTTTGGCTGAAATGGGTTATAATTAAAAGGGGATGAATATCTCTCTGAACATTGATTGTTTTCTCATGTTCGTACAAATTGAACATGTATGCAAAACTTCAGTTACAGGGATGCAGTAACATCTTTCCTGATTTTACCCAGGAACTGAGTTCTCCAAGAGAATTTTCCAAATATTTGAGGCTATTCTGTTTAAGACAAATATTAGCCATTTAAATAAAGATCTTTCTTGGAATGTAGGACATATTCTTCAGACTTCCTACACACTGATCTTCAAGTTAGTCCCTTTTAAAAAGGAATTGGGGAGGAGGCATGTGCATGCATGGCCCCCACACAGAGGCCAGAGGATACTTTTGGGAGCTGTTTCTCTCCTATTATTGGGGTTCAGGAATTGAATTCAAGTGAGCCATCTTGCCAGTGCCAAGTCGACTTTTTTATTATTGTTGAACATTTGAATGTTAAAGATGGTAGACACTGTAGCAACCCAGGGCTTCCTTAAGTATTATCAATGTCCCTCACTAATGCCACTACAGAGCACTGTTTTTGTAATTCCTGGTTTTACAAGATTCTTTTTTCCTTCCTTGGATTCATTCTGTTCCTGTAATTTCTTGCTGCTATCAACACACCAACTTTTATGCTTTTTTTTTTCTTGAACATGTTGTTCATACTCAACTATGGATGAAGAAACTAGATAATCACTCTTAGCAAACTTTTAAGTAAAGCCAGAAGAAATAGTTTCAGAGTGAGGTCTCCTTTGGAATAAAATATTTATACTTCAGTACATTGACTCTGTGAGACCTGTTTTGGCTATCATAGTGGCATTTGGGGTTTGTTTTGGTGTTTCCCCAAAAGCATACCAGATAGGAGAAGTTGACAGGTATCTTAAATGAGATGTTGCTGTTCTTTTGAAAATGTAAACTGACCTTTAAACATATCTTCTTCTGTGTCCATTAGCTGCAGGTCAGTAGTGAGATTTTCTAATCAGTATAGCCCATAATAATCTCTGCCCTGATTCCCTAAGGATAGCACTTTGATCTCCCACCATACAGCTAGTGGTTTATTACACAGAGGAGACCTTGGAATTCACCAGAGATATATTCTGAAGTCTTGATGAAGCTACAATGCTGCCAATATTATTACAACATAAGTGTGTCCTCTGTGCTATTCAATAAAGTGTGACCAAAACAATTCAGGGACTCTTGATGACTCTATAAAAACAGGACTTAAGTAACTTATAAATCTTGTTAGGTTTTTCTCTAGGGTGATTTCTTACAAAGAAACACAATTTTATTATTTACCCAACAGTCTTACATGCAACCTACTGGAGGAAAGCGTGACCTGGTTTTGAGGTTCATGCTGTGCCTTACTCTGGGTTCTGATTATCAAAGTGACTCCTTCCACACATGAAGTTTCTACCTGGGATGATTCAGGTTACTGCTGTGGTCCAAGAGTGGCAACTTTGCATACCTAAAAGTCCATGTAAATGAATGACTTGAAGTATTCACATACATTCATAAAAGTTTCCATTGACATTTCCATCCTCAACTCTTTCAAATATAGCCTTCCATACACTGCTCATGGAGATAACATGAGTCTCATTTATATGCCATTTATGTGTCTTCTTCTCCCTTTGACTTTCTCACCTCTAGTGGCTAGACCTTGACTTCCCAGTTTTCTTGACACCAGAGAGCTGTGAGGGTGTCCTGGTTAGGAGGACATGACAAAGTTCCCTGGGCCCCCTTTTGTCCTTTTTCTTCTGCCTAAAGTGTGTGCAATATACTTCTCAACCATGAACATAAAAAAAAAAATAGATGACAAAATAGCAAGGCGGAATTGGATAGCTATGTGAGTTCTCTTGGCCAGTGCTTTAGACTGTTCTATTACTTGCAGCTGAATGTACTCCTGACCAATTCACTGGCTGCAGGCTATATCATAGTTTATTTTACTTCATAGTGGAGAATTCATCTGTGTTCTTCACTCAGAGACATTTACCCCTATTAAACACATGTATGTAACTGGATATAATCGTATATACCTCAAATCTTAGAAGAAGCTAAGGTGGGATTGTGAAATTGAGTCCAGCCACAGCTATATAGCATGACACTATCTGAAACAAAAGTTGGCAGCGGTGGGGGGGTGGGGGAGAGACAAGACAGATTACTCATCTACAATATCTATTCCCATCTCCAAATGAAGTGTGTAACCTCACTCTATTTATCTTTCCATAATTTGAAGAGGAAAACTCTAGGGTATTTACAAGTGTTTCTATGCCTCAGTCCTATCTCTATGTGAATGTCCATTTTTGTTTTTCATTCAGTGTAAAGACGACTGCCTAAGACTGACTAAATACATTAGTGTATTTTCTTCCTTTACTTATTTTTGAATCTATACCTCAGAGCTGTAGAGAAAGTAGGGAATGGTGAGTACTGTGGAAATATGGAGTCTTCATACCCATCCAGACAGAACATTGGAATGGCATTCCAGGCAACATTACTTCCATTTTCTGAGAAAGAAGGAACAGAGGAAGGAAGGAAGGAAGAAAGGAAGGAAGGAAAGAAGAAAGGAAGAAAGGAATTTGAAGCCAAATATGATGTCCATGCCCTTCAGAGATGGAGGCAGGATAGGAGTTTAAGTTCATTGTAGGCTACATAGTGACTTCAAGGCCTGTCTGGGGAAGACCACTGAACTTGCACAGTGGAGAACACCAGGAATCTATGACTACATCATTAAATCTTCCCTCAGAAGGTCAACTCTAGACAACCAGAAATAAGGAACAGCTTATATTTTTCATACACTTAAGAAACCCTGGAATGGCTGACATAGCTGCTTGCCTTGTCTACTGGTCTTGGATGGAGACGTCCAATGGACCATGGTCTCCTTGTGATAAACCACAGGCAGATATTTATACAGTATTAACAGAGGGCACACCACCACAAGAAACACCAAAAAGGAGTGCAAGAAAATCAAAAAGGTACAGAATAAACCATTGCATAAACTTCTGTGTAACAGAAGTGACTGTTCACGTGACTTAGTAACCTGCTGAACCAGCAACCACAGACTATAAACACAGAAAAGAGTGCTGCACAAGCTGTAGACACATATCCTGAGGGAATGAGAAGCAGTGTTGCTGGTACTCATGGAACTGCCAGGCAGGCTGTGATCTTGTGGGCCTTGAATGGGAGGAGGCCTCACCAGGGCTGGGAATCCCAGTTACTCAGAGTGTAAACACAGACAGTTTCCTCACCTAAGACAACTTCAGCCTTGACTGTCTTTCCTGAGACACAGGGGGAGACATCATCTCTGCATGCGTTGTTTATTTGTATACACATAGTTTATTTAGTGACAGGTGAGCGAAAATGGAGACTGTGAAGGCTGAGAACATGCCAGCTAAGTTTGTTAAGCATTACCATGATGTCTATGATAATGAATGCATGCTTACTGAGCTGTGGAAATGTTGAGTAAGATGAATTACCAAGGCCCTCAGCATTATTTAATGACCCTGGGATGCTAACAGGGCCAGAAAGTTAAATTTAATGCTCTACACTGACCAGACTGCCAAGCACCCAAAGAATGTGGAACAGAAGCTAAGGAGCTGCAGATCTTTTTGACAAATCTCCAAACTTTACCAACAACATGTGCTTGTTTGATTCCTCAAGTTTCATCAGGCTGAGAGCCAAATTTTCTAGATTCATTTCATACCTGTGATAGCTCTCCCAAACTTTTTGTTTGGTGCACAGTAGTCATGGATGCTAGTACAAGCAGAATAATAAGATGGGATGAAAGTCCGAAATGGACAGAGCAGCTGTTGGAAGTCACATGTACAGTGCAGCTGACTTCAGAATTGTAGCTCTAAATGATTATTAGAGAAATGAAAATGACTAAGAGGAGAGCCCCACAGGCCTGTGTATTCAGGTGCTCCTTGCCCTCTCTGTGTGGAGTGCCTTCCTTCTGGAATGGGATGGGGCTCCCAGGGAAGGGAGATCTCATGACCTATCCTACAAGCAGGCTTGGTGTGGAATAATCTCTTTGTACACTGTGAATTTTTGTCACTGTGATTAGTTTAATAAAGAAGCTGACTGGTCAATAGCTCAACAGGAGAAAGTTAGGCCAGAATGCTGGGAGGAAAAAGGGCGGAGTCAGGAGTTGCCACCAGATGGCAAAGAGAAGCAAGATGGGCATGCCGTACTGAGAAAAGGTAACTAGACACGTGGCAAAGCATAGATAAGAAATATGGGTTAATTTAAATATAAGAGTTAGATAATAACAAGCCTGAGCTATTCGGCAAGCATTTATAATTCATGTAAGCCTTAGTGTGTTTATTTGGGAGCCGCTGATGGGACAGAAACTTCTACCTATACAGGCTATTGGCTTCCTTTATATCTAGCTCCTACACAGAAAGACATGGGGTGGCTAGAGTGATGTTTCTAGGTGTTATGGCTGGCTTTGGGAAAGAAAAGGCATGGTTTCTGTGATACATCTTGAAGAAGATGAGTCCTTCTTGTAGTCTGCTTTGAGAAAGGAAGTGAACAAGAGCAAACAGGGCAAGTGGAGGTCAAAGAACTACTTCTAGAGCCTTCTAATTTCCTTCAGCTCAAAGTATTAGCATGTGATGGTACTTTGTTATAGGGCATTGTGTTATGAGCCCCAACAAGAACTCTAAGTCACAATACCTGGCTCAAATTGCTTTTGAGTTGTGTTGTGAAGGCATCCAGATGAATACTCTCTATAAGTACAAAGCAAGGAGAGGGCTGGTAAAGCTTTGGTGTCTACCCCTTGCATGACTAGAAAAAAAAAAAAAAAGGAGCCGTTTCCAAGGCTCCCATGTTCTTTCCTTCTCAGTCTGGAGCAAAGCATGATCAAAAAAATCACACCATCTAAAAAGCTTATTTTGTGGAAGAAGAAATCTGCTTGCCTCTGCTCCTCTCCATCTCTCATAGGGGCCATTGTTTCTTGGGAGCCTGGAGATGGGGTAGCTGTTGCTTATCTTTTAGGGCCACCCTCTGTCCTGTACACTCAACCTACTTCCCAGCCTTCCCTTGCCTGCAGCCAGGCTAGTTAAAATAGCCTCGCTTCCACCAAATGAAAAGAATGAGGTGAGGGCTTGCTGGGCTGTTTGGGTAGTGTAGCTGCCCATGTAGTCTGGGATACTTGTGACATGAATCTGCCCATTCATTCAGATGAAGGTTCCCTGATGACTTTCCCAAAATGCTGCTTATGCTGAGGACCAGGATTTATCCATCAATCAAATCAAAGAAAGTGAAGCCTCCTTAGAAGAGAGAGGAGGAGGAACAAGTCTGGCCTGGCCCCAGGGATTGAGAAGCTGATGAAGCTAGTTGTTTCATTCGAGTCTGTGCCTCTCTAGTTACCTTGTGCTTTCTAGAAAACAATTATGTCAGGAAATTTCATTAATTTTATGTCCGTGGGTAATTCACTGACTCTAATTGGCTTTGAGAATTGGTGATTGCAGCCTCTGTGGGTGAACATACAAATGAAAAAGACCCTTGCTCAGTGTGCTGAAATGTAACCAAATGAGCATTTCCATTTTCAATAACCCCCAGAACACTTGGAGAGTACAGCTACTGAAACGAGTTATGAGACGGAACACCACCCATGTGTGCATGAGGCACCAGGGTGTTGACAAATGGGGGCATCACATTCACCCAGAAATAGCAAAAGCCACACAAGAACTAATAGCTGGTATCTGCCAAGAACCAGGTATCCTTTTGAAGATTTTATTTATCATTGACTCCTCCAAACAAAGGTGCTGTATCAACTGTAGCTTGCAGGGATGGGAATGTAGGCATAGAGATTGGAAAGTTTAACCAAGTGCACACAGCCAATGTAGAGCAAAGCCAACTAAGGAAGAATTCCAAGATCCACCTCCAGCCACAAGTCCCCAAAATGGTATATCATCAGACTTGTTGGTTTCTTGCCCACTATCCCAGGATTTCATCCTTTCCCCCTCACCTCACTTACTAAGTTCAAACACAAGTGAGGGTGCTTCGACCAGACCTGAGGCCTTGTGAATGCTAGCAAGCACTTCACCAATGAGTTGCATCTCCACCCTCACTCTTATTTGTTGTTTGAGATTTATGATTTGGCTGGGCGGTGGTGGTGCACGCCTTTAATCCTACCACTTGGGAGTCAAAGGCGGGTGGATCTCTGTGAGTTTGAGGCCAGCCTGGTCTCCAGAGTGAGTTCCAGGACAGCCAGGTTATACAGAGAAACCCTGTCTCAAAAAAACTTCTGTTCGAGAGTCAAAGATCTTTGGCTGTTAGTAGTTCCCTATAATTCAACCTAACAGTCCATTATGTAGGGACTATCTTCAATTAATCAAATTAAGAGGACAACCAGCATTCTATTTACCTGATCATAATCACCTGGGTGAGGATGGCATAGACCAAGTGATCCAAATCCAATCAGGATGAATGTCAGGAAGTATAGAACTCTGGTGACTGTATCTATAATGACTGGGAAATGAAATTTGTTTCATTTATACCTACTGTAGCCAAGACAGTCATAAGGTACAGAGCCAAGACTAAGGATGAACCACACCTGGTCATTTGTCTCTGCATTTTCTTTTCTTTCTTTCTCTCTTTCTCTCTCTCTCTTTCTTTTTTTTTTTTGTCTCTGCATTTTCACTTAGAGGAGCCAATATATCTTTTGAGTTTAAGTTAAGGGGGTTGGATTTGTCATTATTCTCAATCAACAGCAGGCATTCTTGAGTGGAGAGAGGGGAGAGGGGAGAGGGATTTTCAATTTTGTAACTGACATGAACAATAGAGAATGTAGAAATGTCTGATCACCCTTTAGATTTAAGACCTCTCCAGCCCATTGCTGTACAATGTGGAGACTATTTGCTTTCCTTCTTCCCCTCCGCCCCTCTGTCTCTAAAGGGACACAGGCATGAACAAGAAAGCACAAGGAAATGTGCTTTTTTCATTAGCCACCTTATAAAGTGACATAGTGGAGGTGAGGCAAAAGAGAGGAGAGTTACATAAGACACTGAACAGTGATGCTGCTTTACAACTGAAGTGGATGTATTCAGGCAAAACAAGAAGTGAGGAATTGAAGGCATTGTATTGCTTTTTGTTATGGCTTTACCTTGAAGTTTATAGATTTTTCCCCCAAGATAGAATTTCTCCATTTGGAACTGGCAACCATTTCAACTTTCCTCCAGATTATGGGATGCAGAGAAGGTGGAGGACAGCTGCAGCTAGCCCAGTATCTGCCCCATCTTCCCTATTCCTTCCTAACAGAATCCTGATTTTGTACACAAACTCACAATAGCCATCAGTAAGAATGCTTCCCAATTCTTGGTGCAGAGCATACCCTGGGTAGGGCCATTATGTGCATTCAAGGAAATCAAGCCAATTTCCAAAATGGAAACGATTGTCCAATAGCTTAAGGGCATTGCATTGGTGGTAAATGATAGCTGCTCTGTCAAGGAATATAGAAATTGTGTATTTTGGTGGTTTTACTGCAGTGTTCTTTGATCACACAGCATTTAATTACAGGCTCAAGGACTTCAGGCTATGAAGGAGAGTCTTTCAACGGTGTTTCACTGAAAGGGTGTTAGAAACCACATGCCGTTCCAAACAGGACTGGTTCTCAGAGAGCAATTTTATTTCTGGTCATGGGTGGGGAAGGGAGTTATGTGGGGGAGGAGCTCCTGGGACTTAGCAGTCTAAACTCATCTCAATCAACCAGAACTCCAAAGACTGAAGGTTTAAATTGGGCAACAAGGAGATCGGGCCTCAGGAGATTGCATTCCCATCTTAGTTTGCAATAGGCTTCCCTCTCTCTCCCAAAGTCCAGACCAGCTTGTGAGTCAGACAGTAGCAACATTCAATTTCAGGCTCCTAAATTCAGTGGCTTCCCTGTCTGTTCAGCCATCAGAAATCCTCTCTCAGTACTAGTGAGGTTGAGGACATTATAACCACTTTTATATAGGGGGACAGCAGATCTGAGCCAGAGTATCAGGTTGTCTGGGGAAGAAGCAGGCTGTAAACTTTGGTATTATGAGATGGTTAAATACAGGACAGAAGTTCTCAACCCTTGGGTGGACAACCCCCACAGGAGTCTAATGTAAGACATTTACATTATGATTAATAACAGTAACAAAATTGTAGTTATGAAGCAGCAACAAAGTCATTTTACGATTGGGGTCACTATACCATGAGGAAATATATTAAAGTGTCACAGAGTTAGGAAGGTTGAGGACCCCTGCTTAGGAGAATGAAGGCCTTGGGGTGAGTTCAGTGAGGACTCTGGTGTTCAGAGTCCTCCTTCTGGGATGAAGTGCTCCTCCTCCAGCACACTTGTGTAGAAACAACATCCAGGGAAAAGTTTGATGGTATAAACTAATTCAACTTTCTGTCCAAGGCCATACAAAAATGGATCTGAGAATCCCCACCAGCTGCTCTTGAAGATTGTGGGAAGGGGTTAAAAGCCTCAGAAGGTTTGGGAAACAAATCTACTTCCATAATTTCATTAGACCTGAGAAAAGCAGTCACTACCAACTCTGATTTTACGTCCCGGACATCTAGGAAAGTGAGAAAATAAAATGAAAATTGCAATTACAAACCAAAAAATCCATTACAGTCAGGTGAGAAAGCTGCTCACCATTCAGGTGTCATGAGCAGGTGACATGATGAGGGGCACAAACAGCATTTGGTGACACCACACTGTGTGTCAAGTGAGTCCAGACAGAAAATTGATATTTATGTATTGATGTGTACAAAGTTCCTGAAGACAGGTGTTTGGCCTGTCCTTCTAGGTTCTGTGCATTAGGGCTAGCCTGTGAAGACACTGAGGTCACAGGAGGCTGAGCTGCCAGGAAACCATCACACCACTGACCATGCCGGTGACAGAATAGGCTTTTGTTGAGGTCACCGTTGCCTGAGTTTATTTGAGAGCTTTATGTACATTGTCTTACTTAGTTCTCACAATTGCACTATGAGGTAGGCATTATTATTTCTGTTTTTCAGATAACTTTAGTTACTTTCCCACATCACAAACCGATAAGAGGCAGAGCCAAAACACCAAACATGGGGCACGGTGACCCTTTACCAATACTGCCGCTCTCCCCTCACTAGACTGTGTGAGAAGCCTTCAGGACCATTTTAGCCTCTCAGTTGTAAGTTCTGTCTCAAAGCCAAGGTGGCATGTGGAGGAAGTGGACTGAACGGAAGGGAATCTGCTAAAGGCACACAACATGAATGAGGACCTGTGTTTCAACACAGCCCTGCTGGGTCCAGAGCTTCTGCATGTCTGTAGTTCTCTTTTTCCCACCATTCTTGTGGATGGAGTATCTGAGCTGCCAGGTGGTATGCACATCAGCCTGTGGGGTGAAGTGTCATTCTCTCTAGGACAGGGTGGAATGACTGAGAGCCATCTCCAGCTTGCGTTCTGCACTTCCCTGCAGCTTTTGTGTTCTACTTGCCACGATCAGTCACCCCGGCCAAACCAAGTGGTTCAAGGTAGACTGGCGTGCTGCCCGTAAGATAAGCGATTGCTATCAGATTTCCCGCAAAGGTTCTTCCTCCCTATTTTCACTCTAGCATTGATTCATCTTGAGTTTCAAGATAGGGAGAAGTGGGAGTCAGGAGGAAATTTATAGGCCTGCTTCCCAAGGCAATTGCCAGTGTTTAGCTATAAATATTTTCAAAAGGGATAAAATCAGTCACTCTGTCACTGAGGGCCCTGAGCACACGGCCCTAGAAGCAGAGAAATGGAGCCAAGAAGGGAGTGTGGGCAGAACAGTCTAACCGCACAGCCAGTGTGCTCCCTGGGAAGCTGGAGGAAGGAGGGAGGCAGAGAGGAAGCTAAAGCTGCTGCTTGAAAGTACAGAGAGCTCCAACACCCACTCTCCCAATTTGTTCTTAATCTCCCTAGGTATGTACGCTCTTCCGCTGCCAGGCCATCATCATTTGACAATAGCTTGTTTCCATTTCCTCCCCATCACCCCAAAGCAGGGAGCTAGCTACAAAGGGAAAGGCATTCTGAGATCCCATGAAATGTTTTTATTGAAACCCAGTTCTCCAGAGAGAGATTGAGGAAGTGATTTAAGCAACCTTATTACAAAATAAAAATGTATCCTCCGACTCCACTACAGGAAATTCGAGAAAGAGAGACAAGCTCATAAAAAGGTGCATGCACACACAAAGGAGTGAGCGTTCAAAAGGACCGGAAGAAAGGAGAGATGATAAATCGTTATGAGCAGAAGAGGCAAACACAGCAGGAAGCTCAGAAAGGAGTTTTAATGCCCTCTGAATGATATTGTTTCCTTTGAAATATTGTTCATTCTATTCCAAAAGTTCTAATTAAAAAAGATTTTTCAAGCCGTGGAAAATAGCTGGAATTTCTTGTCATTCACACCCTGGTTTGGTAGAGCCTCCCTGACTTCATACCATTGACAGTGTTGAGGGGAGCTACCAGAAAGGTCCCAGGTGTTCATGTTTTGTCTGCATGACACACACATGTCATCATTTAAGGTAGCTATGCTCATTAATGAAGCTGGTTAGGAAACAAACATGATTTCGTAGAACTCTATTTCCAGACTCAATTTCCACCCCTGTAGTTGGATGTTTCTGTCCTACCTTCCAGTTCCTGAATAACCACCCGCAGGCTTAATATTAATTACAATTGTTTGGCCAATGGCTCAGGCATATTACCGACTAGTTCTCACAATAAAATTAACCTATATTTACTAATCTGTGTATCACCACGTGGCTGTTGCTTACCAGTAATATTTTGGCCTCTTACCTCTTCAATATTTAGATAGCATCTCCCCGACTCCACCTTCTTTCTTTTTCTACTTCTGTTTGGATTTCTCACCTTGCTATATTCTGCTTGATGATTGGCCAAATCAGCTTTATTTGTCAACCAATAAAAGCAACATATATACAGCATACAGGACATCCAATATCATCTCTCCTTTTCTGTCTAATGAAAAAGGAAGGTTTTAACTTTAACATAGTAAAATTATATATAATGAAACAGTTATCAAGCAAAAATTACAGTTACAATATTTAGTCTATTTGCATTTGGCAAAATTAAAGAAAATACCCTATCATCTATCTTTGTGAGTCTAAGTTTTGTATATCATTTATCTTTTATCATAACTAAGGACAACTATAACTGTCTTCAACTCCATCAAAGACCCCAGAAGGATATAATATTACCTAAGTAAGCTGGAAGTGCATTGTAAGCAACTTCTAAAACTCTAGAAATAACAGATATCTGCCTGCCTGGACAGTCATCCAAAGTTCTTCTGTTAGGTTGAGACATCTATCTTCAGCCAATAGGCCCATAGTATCTGGCAGACTTTTCAGTGAAGCAGGAAATTTGAAGATCTGTTCTGCCTTGTAATGGCAAAGTTTGTCAGTTGCTTTATTTTATGTCCTGCAGAGTGTCTGGCAGTTTCTTCTGTGAAGCAGGATCCCTGAAAGACTATCCCATCTTGTTTTGGCAAGTTCAGCAGTCACTTTCCTGTGGGTCCTGCATGTCCAGTTTATATAGCATACTGTCAAGCAGTCCAGGGAAGAGCAGTTTCTTGCCCAAATGGCTGGTCTTGTCACATTGAAGGCAAACTTCATAACAAGTTTCTTCAGTGCCCATCATCCTCTTGAAGCAATTGGTGCTGCCAGGAGCAGATGTGTCTCACTGTCAAGAAAAGTCTAAGTTCTTAAAACATTTTAAATGCCATATTCTATAGGTCTTTGAAATGTTTGAAGATTACCTATTCAACTGAAATATATTTCTCATATCCAGAAAACCTAACTAACATGACTATAACTTTGACTATTATAGATGACTATCTAGTAATCTGTATTTCTTAATTATACATTTCAAATAATCTGCATAAACATAATACCTTAAACAAGAGTAGAAATATATATGCAGTATAAAAAAATTGACTTTAAATTTGTATCAATAAACCAAAATTCATACCAATGTAAAGTATTCCTTTCTATATAAAATCCCCCTTTTTTCTTTAGAAAGAGATTGACTGTGACCATTAATCATTTACAACTAACCCCCTTTAAATGAAAACAAACATTTATAAACAATATTTGAGAATTTGGGTGTAGTTTTACTTCCTGCTGATTGTTGGGCACAGTGATTTTATGGGGACCCTGAGAAAATTTAGAATTATGGTTAAATCTTGGCTGCAGTAGTCTGTGAGGCTGCATCGTCTCAGCCAGTTCTGCTGTTCTGGATGTTGGATGACCTGCACCATCATTTCAGGGGGTCTTGTTTGATCAAACCACATTAGCCTGAAAGGAATCCACAGCTTCTCATTTTCTGTGGAAACAAAAGCAGAACCTCTTTTGCAAAGTAACATGTCCTTAGACTTAAATTTTGAAGTCAAGATACCTTTAAAATACATATATTGGTTTATTTTAGCAACCCACAATCAAATGTCTCTCTGTAGTTAGCTCATTAACAGTCAAAAATTCAAAGAAAACACAATAATATACATAATCCAGATTCTTTGTATATTTTCCATCTTCTCATAACCCACTATGGTTTTTTTTTTGTTGTTGTTGTTGCTCTATTTGCCCTTTAAGGACCTCAATTTATTATACTAAAATTATTTTTTTTTATCTATGACTCTATCTTTTATCTTCTCTCTCCCAAGCCCATGCACAATTATCAAACACATTGTGACCCATTTAGAGGCCTTCTTTGTCTGACTCTGTCCTTTTTGTGTATCTGTAATCCTTTTTTTGACCAGGAGCATATTTTAAAATGCTAAGTGGGTGTGACTGGGACTAAAGCGGCAGCTTTGGCTGCTGGCTCCACCCCATTCAGCTTTCCAACATGGCTGGAGTACATTTATTGCCAGCTCTAGGAGCCTTGCTCACTGCCCACTTCTAGGGATGCAGCGAGTTGTCCCCACCATTAAGCAACTTGCAGCACACTGTGCACTACCCCCATTCAACTGCTCCACAGCAGGACCTCAGAAAGAGCCAGAGCCGTTCTTGTAGCCAGCAGGAACCATGAAGACTCTCTTAAAGAAGCTGAGCCTCTGCTTGCCTCTAGCAAACAGAGCCCACCTGAGAAAATGCTGCTGCCAAGAAGCCATGCTTTTATGTTTAGAATCCCTTTTTAAGCTTTTGTCAGGTTTTACTTGGGAATTCTTGCCAAATGTTTGGTCACCGCATGTAACTGGTGATTTTTCTGTCCTGCCCTTCATTTGTGCTGTCCTTATATATGCTGTGAATATGTGTTGCTTTTATTGGTTGGTAAATAAAGCTGATTTGTCTAATAGCCAAGCAGAACATAGTTAGGCAGGAAATCCAAACAGATAGAGGAAGAAAGAAGGCAGAGTCAGGGAGATGCCATGTAGCTACCGAGGAAGCAAGATGTGAGGTAACAAGCCACGAGACATCATGGTAAAATAGAGAATACTAGAAATGGGTTAATTTATATGTAGAGCTAGCCAGTAAGAAGCCTGAGCCATCATCCAAACAATTATAAGCAGCTGTGGGAACTGATGGGCAGGACAGAAAACCTCCAACTGTAGACCCCTTCACCCCAATTGGATTGAATAGCATGTTCAACCAAAGGCACAGGAAGTGCTCACCTCTGTTGTAGGAAATGTTCTCCCACCCCAGGTCTGCTTGGCTTTGCAATCAACAATCCTGGGCTAATCATTTAATAAATCACTTGGGATTTTAGAACTCAGGATTTGGTGGATTCTTTTCCCTTCCAGGAGACCTACTTATATTTTAACATGCATTGTCTTGGGCTTCCACAATAGAGTAGTCTGGAAAAGGCACAAATGGTCTATCAGTGTGCCTCAAAACAAGCCATTCATCCAGGGCCCATTCGTTTCCCAGCAATGATTGTTTTCCCTCTCTAGGTTAGTCGTTCTTCTTCAGGTACAACTTCTCACAGTGAAGAGAAAAGGCCAAGATGAACTTAAGAGCCAGGCCTCTGCTTGCCCACCTATTGAAAATGGAAACTGTGTGAAACAGCTATTCTTGGTTGGCAACTTGACTATATCTTGAACGAAGTGTAACTCAGAAATGAAGGGCACACTTGTGATCTGGATCCTGAGGCAAGAAGACAACATGCCTTTGATCCAGACCTTGAGGTTGGGAGGCACACCTTTATCTGGGCCATATTTTCTGCTGGAAGCCTGTATAAAGGACAGTGGAAGAAGGAAAGGGTGTGTTCGTTCTTTGCCTGCTTGCTCTCACCTTGTCGGCACATCCAATCCTTCACTGGCATTGGAGCCTACTTCTTTGGGATTCCAGCATATACAGAGGACCAGCTGATACACCCAGCCTTGTAGGACTGAGCAGCTAGCAGATCCTTGGACTTTCCATTCACATCTGGCCACTGTTGGACTGCAGTCTGTAAGTCATGCCAATAAATTCCTATCTATCTATCTATCTATCTATCTATCTATCTATCTATCTATCTATCTATCCATTTCATAAGTTCTGTGACTCTAGACAACCCTGACAACACTGCTTCTGTTGGTTTCAAATGATGTAGTCCATGAGTGCTGGTCATGGGGTCAGAGAAACACAAAGCTTGTCCCTGCTGTGTGGGTTGGGTATGGGCAAGGAGAAGGGTGAGATGAGACAAGTAGATTGGAGCGGGAGAGGGTAAGGCTCAGGGAATAGCATGGCGGTTTCATCTGTAGAAGGAGGTGACAAAAGTAGCCTTAGTATGGCATATAGTGAAGATGACAAGTCTCAGTTGCATAAGGTCTGCTCTTACTGTTCCTAACCTCTGGGGGTTCGCACTCCCCCAAAACTTGCTTGAAGGCATGCAGCTCTTTGATGGTACCCATTCTATTTAGATACAGAAACCATGTTGTATGTGAACGGCTCAAATCTCAAAGCACATGATGGAACAGATACAGAATTGGAGCAAGGCTTCAGCATTCAAACGGCCCAATTTTTCTCTTTATTGGCTTTTAAGGTGTATAAGGCCACATAAAAATCATGGTAGCAAGCAGTATTATTTCTCCAGGTGTGTTTGAGTAAAGAAAGATGCTGATTTAAAAAAGAAAAAGCCATCACCTCGCTTAATGTATCTACTTTTCTAATAAAGCACCAAGCCCCTATTGTGCTGCCCAGCCAGTGGATATACATCTTACTGAGACATGTGCATTCAAAGTCAGGATATTGTCTAGGAAACTTGAGCCTGTAGCCCTTGCAGAGGCAACCATCACTGCATAATTCCTTCCAGAAGAATAGAAACCCAGGCTCCAGGCAGCAGCACAGTCCCCAAAGGACACATCATCATTGATTTTTCCATGTGGTTCTTTGCACTCGGTGCACCGGTGTTTTGAATGCTATCTGACATTCTTTTCATGTCCCTTCCTTTACTGTGCCCCCAGAGGCAGCCAAAGCCCTCAGGCCACACTGCAATAAAAACTTAGCAAGCTGGAAGGATACAGCTCGAGAAACTTCCCAGACAGCCGGGAAGTTCTGCTGATGGCACTAAAATTCAGGATCTTCATATAGCATCTCAGACAGGTGTGTTTATCCAGCAGAGCGGAAGCCGGAAACATGTCCTTTGAGGATGGCCTCTCTGCTTCCTGTGAGCTGAAGACTTAGTGTGTTTTCCTGCCCTGTGACCTTGAACCCTGACTTTCCACTTCTGGATCTGCGATCAGATTAGTTTCTGGGACTTTGTTTGGATTGTGGAGTGATGTCCCTTGAGATCCTTTATATTGTTGCAGGCTGAGGATATGCCCTCTTGGCAGGATGGGTGGGGGTTGCCTTGTGAACTGTGATCTAACAAACTCAGTATCTAAAACAGTCATACCTCGGCCCCAGATCTGCAAGGATGAAGCATACATTTACATATTCATACATGTACACATTTATATATTTATACACATTCATAGCAAAATAATGATTTTTCACCAAAATACATATAGGCCCAATGTGAGGGTAGTAGCCCAACCCTTCTTCTAGGAGATTTTGCACCCTGATAAGGCGATCCCATTATTTTTATAAATTTGAAACTGATATAGCCCAGATCCCTCAGTTACACTAACATCAACTGTTCTTAAAGCTCCCATTATCAGAAGCACTTGATCCCACCCCTCCTGGTGATGCAAATAATTGAACCAGGGGCCTTGTGCATGCTAGGCAAGGTCTCTGTTGCCGACCTACATCTTCATCTCTCATGTCTGCATCTGGGGTTGTAGACATGGGCCTCAGATTGAACAGGTGCTATGGAAGGCCAGTGCTCACACTCGGAACCAGTTCCCAGAAACATCAGTGCATCTTACTCTGCTCAGCAAAGTGCCTGTTGGCTGGGAGCTTCTTATATCTTATAGTGTTGGAAGCTGGGAAGCCAATGATAACAAGCATTGCTTGATTTGGTGTCCCACAAGAGCCAAGTTCTTGATGTGACCTCAGGAGGCAGAAGAGATGAGGAGTTCTCTGAAGTCCCTGCTGGGACCCAATCAGCCCCCACATTCCCATTGTCTGACATCATCATGCTGGGGTGGGGGAGTGAATGTTTCAAAATTATGTAACATTTCGATCACAGCACACCAAAATTCATGACCTTCCCAGGGCCTCAAACAGTAATTATATAGAAAGAGGACAGAGATGACTAGTCAAGAGGAAGTAGGTCATTTTGCCACCGAGTGAGCCGAGTGAGCCGCTTAACCCAGCTTGACTAGCACCATTAGAGCAATCAATAGGGAGAGATAGCCCGAAGCAGAGACACAGGGTGGAATGCCATGTGGAGACAGAGGCAGTGATTGGAGTGAAGTCTATAAACCAGGGCAAGCTATGGCAACAATACAAATTAAGAAAAAAAGAATGGAATTTCTTCAGAATCTCTTGAGGGAGCCTGCCTCCACTGACAGCTTGATAGACTTTTCACTCTGTGTAAGGATAAACTCCTTTTTGTATTATGCACCAGCTTAGAACAATTTAGTAGGTCAACGCTAAGAAAGGTTCATGTGGAGTGATCTAGTAGTGAAGGCTCTAGAACCACCATGGAGAACCACTGATCAAAGTTAATTGGCCCACCTCTTTCTTGGACTCCTGTGCTTTCTTATAATGCCTATGATAACTTTTCTTTTCTGGAGTAATTCTTATTGTGTGTACTTGTGTCTGCCAGCAAATGCATAACTCCCAACGAAGAATTTTCACTAGCTCCTGGTTCTTTAGTGATTCCCTGTTTCTTGCTGCAGATCTTTTTATTCCTATATAATCCTAGGAGCTCATGTATGCTTTACTGTGGCAAATGAGAGTCTCTGGCCACCCTCCTGCTGCCATCATCCTGATAGAGTGTTGTCACTTCCTGTGGCTGGAGTTTTCACGCCTGCTGGCAAAGGCCAGAAAAAAGGTAGCAGAAAACCTTGCAAGAGACCTAGAGCTAGAGAGATGGGATGGGAATGAGGGGATTTGGGTTCTGGGAAGACAAGCATTAAGAGGGATTTATCTGCATTCAAATATATGAAGTGTTACTGTGCATCTGACGCAAGCTGACTGTTTCCCATGCTATCTGAGAGTGTGGCAGAGGGAGGCAGACTTAGGAAGGAGAACTTTGAATGGACAGAAAGAATTTTCTGAGATAGGTTTTTTAGTCACTGTGATGCCGGAGGAGAAGTCTAAGTACAAGCAGACACACTGCCATTCAATTTTATTTAGGCTGAGCCCTTCCCAGAACCAAATGAATAAACGAGCTGCATTTTGGAAGTATCCTCTGTTCTTTGAGTTAACCAACTTAGAAAACAACAAAGATGTCCACTTACGATTAATGTCAGCTCTGAGGGGTGAAACAGTTCTTTGTTGATGCAGTTGTATTCCTAGGCAGGAAATACACCCCTACTTTGTCTTTTACATTTAAAAAATATGTATTTTTATCTTATGTGGATAGGTCTTTTACCTGTATGTGTGTCTGTGAACCACATGCATTCAGTGTCTTTGGAGACCAGAGTGGGGGCATTGGATCCTCTGGAATTGGAGTTACTGACAGATGTACTAGGCCATGTCAGTCCTGGGAACTGAACTCAGCAAGTGCTCTTAGCTGTTGAGCCTTCTCTCTAACCCTTGTCTCTTACATTTTAAATTGAGATCCTGGGAGATACCACTTTGTATTTTGGAGTTGATTCTTTAACCACTGTGGTAGTTTGAATGTAACTGGCCCCCATAAACTTATAGAGAGTGGCACTATTGGGAGGTGTGGCCTTGCTGAAGTAGGTATGGCCTTGTTGGAGGAAGTATGTCACTGTGGGGGCAGGAGGTCTCTTATTCTGTAACATCGTCTTGTTGATCATATGGACGTAGAACTTACATTGAAAATGGAGAAGAGAAACTATGAATGATCCTGTTTTACACACCAGTTGTACTCTGATGTTCAGTTGCTAGAATTTAAGTTTGTTAATGAAGAATACACTATTAAACTTAAAGATTTCCCCTTGCCTCCCCCCCCTTTTTTTTTTTTGCTAGGCTGTGCTATACAGAAGGCTGCCTGTATAGCAGAGCCAGGCTGCCTAGGTTTAGATCTTGATTTCAGTAATAGCTCTGCAGCTTGAGAAATTGTTTAACCTGTCTGTGTTCAGTTTTCCTCATCTGTAAGTCATGGGAATTCTGCATTTACCTTCTGAAATGTTGATGTGGTGAAATATTTGCATGTATAAGCAAATATTACTATAGTCCTTGGCACTGTGAACACCACACATGCATTGGCCATTGTACTAGTTAGGTTGGTACACCAGGCACCATATGCCATTTACCCTGGTCATTTTTAGGATTTCTTGGCTCTTAGCTACAGCTCCACTCTTTCTCTTCCATTCAGGGAAGGATTTCAAAATGCAAACAAAAGTTTTAATGTTGTGGCCATAAGTTTGAATGAGAACCTACTTGGAGAATTAAATTGCTCATACATTTTAATTTCCTAAATTAGTAATAATAATGATGACAGCAAAGAATGGTAGTACTCACATGTAATCCTTGAACTCCAGAGACTGATACAGGAGAATCTCAAGTTCAAGGCCAGTCTGAGCTACATAGGGAGGCTCTGACACAAACAGAACAGCAATGACAAATGAAATGTGCTGAGAAGCCTGCCAAGGTGACGATGTGATTATCAGTTGGTTCTCAAATCTCCACAGGTAAGTGTTGTTAGAGGAGGGGCCAGGGACTTAGAAGTTCTGTGTTTATCCAGTTGGTCAGTGGAAAAGCCTGAGGTGGAGTGGGGTGAAATCAATTATATTCCTGAATTATCTTATATAGCCTATACATTTCCCTATTTAACTATTAGCAGCTCATTTAAAAATTTGCATGTTCTAACATTGCAGTCAAAAAACCACAGGTTGAGAGCCACTGCTCCAGAGCTTACCAACCAGAAAGAATGATGAGCACTGGCTTTCAAATGAGAGCAACCAACAAAGCTGGTGTTTTGTTTGCACGAGGAAGTAAGATAAAACTCCTACCCCACTTCTCTATGTACCTCTAGTGTCCAGTTGAAGGAGTGTGCTGAGAGGCAGAAGTGAGCAAAGTACTGAGTGAGCATGTGAGTTGATGTAACCCTGGCCATGCCAAGGACTCCAATGTCTCAGGTCCATGGGAGTTGGCAAAGCCTTTCTCAGGACAGTGTTGACCATGCGTGCAGAAAATCTCCATCATGGCTTTGTTCCCTGCCCTGGGATGTTTATACACAGAAGACTGACTGAGACTGATCCTACTGAGATTAGCCCAGCCTGCCTCCCGGTTCACTGTATTTAACAACCCTGCCTCTTTTTTTTTTTTTTTTTTTTTTTTTTTTATTTGAATTAGAAACAAGATTATTTTACATGACAATTCCAGTTCCCTTCTCCCTCCTGTCCTTCCCTACCACCCCCCCCAACTAAAACCCTACCTATCACATATCCTTTCTTCTAATCTACACCTGACTCAACCTTTCTGCTCCCTCATGACCTCTGCAACCTTCCTCTTCTTCCCTTCTCATTATCATAGCTTCCTCCCCCCTCTTTCTGTGTTCTCAATTTGCTCAGGGGATCTTGACCCTTTCCCCTTCTCCAGGGGACCAAGTATGTCTCTCTAAGGGTCCTCCTTGGTTCCTAGCTTCTCTGGTGGTGTGGATTGTAGGCTGGTAATCCTTTGCTCTATGTGTAAAATCCATATATGAGTGAGTGCATACCATGTTTGTCTTTTTGTGGTTGGGTTACCTCACTCAGGATGGTTTCTTCTAGTTCCATCCATTTGCCTGCAAATTTTAAGATTCCATTTTTTTTTTCTGCTGAGTAGTACTCCATTGTGTAAATCTACCACATTTTCTCTATCCATTATTCAGCTGAGGGGCATCTAGGCTGCTTCCAGTTTCTGGCTATTACAAATAGTGCTGCTATGAACATCGTTGAACAGATGTCCTTGTTGTATGAATGTGCTTCTTTTGGGTATATACCTAGGATCTTGTGGTAGACTGATTCTCATTTTCTTGAGGAGTTGCCATACTGATTTCCAAAGGGGCGTACAAGTTGGCACTCCCACCAGCAGTGGAGAAGTGTTCCCCTTTCTCCACATCCTCTCCAGCATAAACTGTCATTGGTGTTTTTGATTTTGGCCATTCTGACAGGAGTAAGATGGTATCTCAGAGTTGTTTTGATTTGCATTTCCCTGATGGCTAAGGATGTCGAACACTTTCTTATGTGTCTTTCAGCCATTTTAGATTCCTCTATTGAGAATTGTCTATTTAGTTCTGTACCCCACTTTTTAATTGGGTTTTTTGGTGTTTTAGAGACTAGCTTCTTGAGTTCTTTGTATATTTTGGAGATCAGTCCTCTGTCAGATGTGGGGTTGGTGAATATCTTTTCCCAGTCTGTGGGCTGTCATTTTGTCTTACTGACTGTGTCCTTTGCCTTACAGAAGCTTCTCAGTTTCAGGAGGTCCCATTTATCAATTGTTGATCTCAGTGTCTCTGCTACTGGGTGTTAGGTTCAGGAAATGGTCTCCTGTACCAATTAATTCAAGGGTATTTCCCACTTTGTCTTCTAATAGGGATAGTGTGGCTGGGTTTATGTTGAGGTCTTTGATCCATTTTGACTTAAGTTTTGTGCAGGGCAAAAGGCTTGGGTCTATCTGTAGTCTTCTACATGTCCACATCATGTTATGCCAGCACCATTTGTTGAAGATGTTCTCTTTGTTCCAGTGTATAAATTTGGATTGTTTGTCAAAAATCAGGTGTTCGTAGGCGTGTGGGTTAATATCAGGACAACCCTGCCTCTTATCTGTCTGTATGTACTGGCCCCACCTGCTTGATCAGCTGTATGCATTAACCCAGCCTCCCTGCTCAAGTGCATATAAAGAACAGGCTGGGCTTCCAGGGTGCTCAGGTTTCTCCATCATAGAGCAAGCCCAGTGCACAGTCCACTAGATTCCCAGCTCCTCCGTGTGTGTCTGTCGTTTCTTCAGTGTCTGTCCTTTCTTCATTCTTTCTTTTCCCCAGTCAGGTCAAGTCCCTAAAGCTGCACAAGCACAGGTTTGACAGGTTCCATGAAATGTGTCATGGAACAAAAGTAACCAGAGTTACTGCACAAAAAGTAACCAGAGACCCCTGTTTTAGGCCTCTGGCTAAGCTTTCCAGTAGGCAAAGCTCTGTGTCACTGGGGATCATCCACTGTCGCCGGGGTCCAGCCTTGGTTTTTCTGAACTCCACACTCAGCAGACAGCTTTTTAATAAGGAGCAGCTAGGCAAAGGGTGGATGCTTGGCAGCAGATTTCTTAGCAGTTGGGCCAAAACATCTCAAGAAGAAAAAGTTACCTTGAGTGGTGTGTTGGATTTTTTAATGATTCCGCTCTGGCTACTTTATTGCTCTGTTTCTTTTCTGTTGAAATTTAAAGTGATACTCCCTAAGCCACTTACTATTTAGGTTAAATAAAATGTGAAAAGAGTGGAGAGGAGAGAGAATGCAGGGCCTGTAGGAAGGACTGGAAGGTCCCATATGGGACTATACTCCATAGTCTGGAGGGCCAGGCCACATGTGGAAAGGACACCTTCCCAGGACAGAGTAGCACAGCAGTCCCCAGAGCAGATCAGTTCTGGTTGCCCTGGCCTGCTCCACTAACAGCCAACAAGGAAGGCTGCCAAAACTCTTTCCTCTTTCCTCCCCATGATGCCCATCCTGACCAACCAGCTTTCTATATATCTTTAAGAAAACAGAAATTAAAAAGCTTTAAAAAGGAAAGACACACCAGACATGTGTTCCAGGATGAGTAACAGTGATTCACTTTGCAGTGGCTTCAACAACTCAAGAGTTCATCTTTCTCTCCCCACATCAAGTTTAGAAAGAATCTTAAGAGTTTTTTGGTCAAGGCTGAAATGTTTGAAGTTCTGTTGTGCAATATTAGTTTAAGATGTGTTACATTTGTTTATGCTGTGGAACATTTGTTTAATGATGCAAAGATGTGTTGCTTTCTTTTGTGTTACATTTGTTTCACCCTGTGAAGCTGAGTTACTGTGTCTGTCTAAAACACCTGATTGGTCTAATGAAGAGCTGAATGACCAATAGATAGGCAGGAGAGGGATGGGCAGGACTTCCAGGCAGAGAGAATAAAGAGGAGGAACAAGAAAAGGAGAAGGAGAGGAGCATGCCAGGGGCCAGCCACACGGCTACACAGCCAGCCACAGTAGGAAGGAAAGAAAGATATTTAGAACAAAGAAAAGTAAAAGCCCAGAGGCAAAGCGTAAAGAGAAACAGGACCATTTAAGTTAGAAAAGCTGACAGAAATAAGCCAAGCTAAGGCCAAGCATTAGTAAGTAAATAAGTTTCCATGTATTTATTTGGTAGCTGGGTTGTGGGCCCCCAAAGAGTAAAAAAACCAAAAACCAAACCAAACCAAACCCCAACTACACAGCTTTCTTGTGATTTTTTTCAATGTGCTTCACATCTCATGGTCACAAAGGCACTCCTGCAGTTCTGCATAGCAAATCTTCTGTTAAGCCTCACAAAGATAAGAAGGGGATTGGAAGGTACAGGTCCCCACCTATATTTAGCCTAGAAACAACAACAACAACAACAACACAGTCGAAAATAGCCAGATTTCCTCTTCAGTCTCACAGCTCAGCAGCAGACCCAGGGCTACCCTGTCTTCCAGGGAGGCTAGAGAAATGAGCACTGCAAATCTCAGCCTCTGAAACAAGAAGTAAGGAAAGTCTAGATTCAATCAGATGATGGCACTTGTCGTAAAGGGCAATGTGAAGTCTAACTGAAAAGGAACAATCCCTGCACACATTCTCAGGAGGCATCGTCTGTAGCCCAGCTTGCAGCTCAGACGTCTGAATTCTAGAAAAAGGTCTTGTTTGGTTCTTACAATCACGAGGACTGATCAGGTTTTGATCTCCCTGAGGATCTCTGCTTTCTCACAAAAACTACAGCTATCCTGTCGACAGTGACAGTTGAACATTAGTCAAAATAGCTGGCCCCTGCAGTGGAACTCTTCTCCAGGCATGACATGGTCAGCCTGATGACCCGCAGCCTGTTGACTCACAACATCAGACCTACTAACACCTCCCCACAGAAAGGGAAGGCGTACCCTCACTTGAGATTTCTTACCCCACCCAGCTACATATAATCTTCCCCAGCCCCACATGGTCTTGTGTGAGGGTCGAGGGGGGTGTCTTAAGAGTATAGGAGGTGGTTGAATGGGATTGGGTGCCCCAGGTTGGTGTGAGACTTTGTTAATGGCAAACCTACCTTTAAGTCACCCATTCTCCTATAGGCAACCCCTCACTGTGTTCCTGAAAGTAATCCCAAGAAATCTACTGATTTACCAGGGAAGACTTAGATGGCGCAGTTTCGTTTGTCCATTGGTGTTTTATCTGTTACATATAGGAGTTATACCTCTAGACCTAAGAAAATTTATACAACACCCTCTTATCCTTCATTTGATGAAGGAGAATAAACGAAATCAGTCCATGGTATGTACAAGCTGATCTGCCTGGTGAAACAACAATTATCCTTTTATATGACTCCAAACAATGGGAACCCAAATTGCTGACCTATAAAATAGATAAGAAGCCTAGAGGCCAAAGCCCTCTAGTCTCTAAAACATCACAATAAAAAAAAAAGCAATAAAGATTCATTCTGACTCCCTCTGATGTGGTGTGCAGAATTGGTGAGGGGATTGGTTCTCAGGGTATGCACAGTTGAATCATAACCCTATGATGGAGAATACCTAAAGCCTTAACTAATTATTTTTTATCAACAAATAATCAGGAGCCAGGTTTGGGGTTAAGAACCTGAAAGATCAGAGAAGCAAGGGAGCAGCCACCAGTGACTTCCTATCTCTTCTATTCCTTCCTCCAAAAAGGGCCGAGATTCTCTTTGAACCTGGCCTTACCACTCCCTGTCTACTATCGGTCTACAGTCCTCCAAACCTCTATGGTTAATTTTGGTCAGCTAGTGGCTAGCTCTGCCCTCTAACTCCAAGCAAGCTTTATTTGTCAAAACACAATCAAAATATCATACAACAGATACCAGCTCTGGCCTATTCAAGGCCACACCTGAGGGTCACAAACTGGCTTCTCACATAGCTGTAAGAAGTTTAGGCACACACAGATGTTTTCCTTTCTCATCCTTATTTCCCTGTGACAGAAAGGGTTAAACCCTGGCAGGATTCCTGGCTTAGAGCACTCCCTTCTCATCGCTGCTGGTGAGCATAGATGTGTCTCTATGTCCTGAAATCCAAGACCACATCCAAAATTACAGCTCAGAGTGGTGCTGACCAAGGCCTGTAGCTCACATTTTAATACAGTGTCTTCTCAAGGACTGGACTAGGAAGGATTTCAACTGCCCAATGTTCTGGATGAAGGATTCTGATGTCTATGAAAGGAACCCCTTCCATCCTGAAGTCTTTCCCCCACAAATATGGGTCTTCCTACATAATGAACTGTTTCATTTTTCCCTTTAGGTAGGTGAAGAAACTACTCATTGATTGCTCACCGGGTAATTATTGGGTAAAACCCAACACACTGATTCTCTCATTAGTCCTCCACTGTCTTACAGCAGACGTCATCACCCATTTTGCAGATCGGCACACTAAGGTACAAGGCAATGAAAGGCCTTGACCTTTTCAGATGGAATGAAATGAGAGAGAAAGATTTGAACCCTACTTTTTTCTCCTTAGGATGCAGGCTTCCTCTGTCTTCCATTCCTTAAACACAAAGAAAGGATCAGGTTAGGAGACATGTTTTAATAGCTGTGAAGAACGTGGGCATCCTCAGTGATGCGAGCTTCCTCCTCATTCCAGAGTCTGATTTGTGCTTCTTATCTGTAGGGAGCCGGTTCCTGCATTATCCATTACAATAATGGTGCCTGAAGACACCAAGATGTAAATTACTTCACAGGTGCTGGGTAATCTCCATTCCTTTGATCTCTGCCTATCCCGTGGCTCATTTGGCCTGAGGAGCTGAAGCCATTCATAGGGTAACACGTCCCAGGCGGCTGGCCAGCCTTTATAAGGGATGGTTTTCTTGGTTCAGTGTCTCCGCTCTGGTAAGATGCATTAAAGCTTGTCTGCAGAAGGATCCGAGTGTCCTGCGTGTATTTCTTGCTGGCGAGAAAATACAGAGCGCGGGACATATGGTGCCGAAACCCGGGAACATGTGAACATCTCTGGCACTGCGGAGACCCCTTGGCTACAGGGCAGATTCAGAACTGCAGGGTGGTAAATTCAGAGAGGTATGTTTTTTCTGGACTTTGGCTTGGGAATGTTGCTATTGTGGGAGGTTAATATAGAGACTTCTATGCTTTTACTAGGAGCTATTTTGACTTTTCTCACTGTTGTAACAATCTTAAAGAAGTCCAGAATTACATATCAGAAACCGAATGTGGTGAGAGATGGGGCGCGCCCAACAATAAAATATAAGGAAAAAGGACCTCCCGGGATGTCTAGTGACAAGGGAGTGAATAATTTGTTAAGAGAAACAACAACAAATAAGAAAAAAGGACCTCCTGGGATGTCTACTGACAAGGGAGTGAATAATTTGTTAGATAATTCTGTAAGTAAGTTTAAAGCTTTAAATCTTGATAGCTCTGATGACTCTAAAGGCTCAAGAGATAAAGTTTTAGAGAAAACAGCTCAGCTAGATGAAAAAGAAACAAAAAAAGAGGGAGAGAAAATAGGGGATAACCGGTCACACCCCGGTAAATTTAGGAGAAATAAAGACTCAAAACCTAGCCTCTGCCCTACAACGAAACTAGAGGCCTTGGAGCTGAGCAGCTCAGACTCTGAGATTTTAGACTCTAGCAAGGAAGCAGAGCTAGAGGAGGAGACAGCACGATACCACCCCGATAGATATCGGCTGCCAAAAGTGAAAACAAATATGAGGCCATCGCCTATTAATCCAGCGGGTGTGCTTCCATCAGCACCCCCACTATTTGGTACCGACTCCTTTTTACCATCAGAGGAGCGGAGAAAATTACAGATGGCTTTCCCAGTCTTTGATAGGGGAAAAGGCCATGCCTGCTATTCAACACTTCTTAAAGGCCTGGAATGCCTGGGGCTTTAAAGCCTCATAAACATTGACGCTCGGGCCAAGCGTCTCACCTCAAAACCTAAAAGGCCAAAAGAAAATGGTAAAATGGAAAGATATCTTAACTGATCTTTGGAAAGGCCCGGATCCTATTCTCATAAGATCCAGGGGAGCTATTATGTTTTTTCCACAGGATGAAGAAAATCCTCTATGAATCCCAGAAAGACTCACCCGAAGAGCCTCTTCGGACCTTCAAAAGTCGGAACTCCACCCTCTCCCCGGGAGTTGAGAGCCGCTATTGTTATCCAGATTAACTCCTGTCCTTGGCGGAGAGATGGCCACTGCTTAAGGGGTGGGGGTGGGATTGTTTGATGCAGCCGTTTGCGGATTGCTGTTACTTTTGGCTGGTCTGTGAGAAAAGGGGGGGGTGGGATTGTTTGATGCAGCCGTTTGCGGATTGCTGTTACCTCTGGCTGGTCTGTGAGAAAGGGGTGGGGGTGGAATTGTTTGATGCAGCCGTTTGCGGATTGATGTTACTCCTCTGGCTGGTCTGTAAGCTCCAGGGCTCAAACAAAGAGAGATCGCCCAAGCGCTTATATTTTGGCTAACTATGCTTAAGCAATAGGCCGCCAGCCAGACAGCTCTTGCACACCCGGAGCCTAGGCTCATTGCACAGGGTAGAGTGTCTGGTTTGAGCAGCCCCAATGAGGGATGCTGAGCAAAGGCATCGCACAGAGTTGCCTAGTATGTAGGCTTCTTTGAGAGGTACGTTGACCTGCATAAGGGTTACCTGCCCCGAGGCTCCCTTTCCCAGAAAAACGGCAGAGGACAGGTCGAGAGTACTTCGGGTCAAGCTAACAGCCTGATGGCGACTCTCGTACACAGTCTTAATGTTTGATTTGGGAAGGTTCAACCTCTGCCTCTATCCCTCAACATATGGGTGACCTATTTGCTTGTAAAAATATAAAGCCTTTTCATTAATTAATAAAAAAAGGGGGATATGTAGGGAGCCGGTTCCTGCATTATCCATTACAATAATGGTGCCTGAAGACACCAAGATGTAAATTACTTCACAGGCGCTGGGTAATCTCCATTCCTTTGATCTCTGCCTATCCCGTGGCTCATTTGGCCTGAGGAGCTGAAGCCATTCATAGGGTAACACGTCCCAGGCGGCTGGCCAGCCTTTATAAGGGATGGTTTTCTTGGTTCAGTGTCTCCGCTCTGGTAAGATGCATTAAAGCTTGTCTGCAGAAGGATCCGAGTGTCCTGCGTGTATTTCTTGCTGGCCGAGAAAATACAGCCCGCGCGGGACACTTATCCTCATTGATTGTAAAACTACATGTTGTCCCTCCCTGCTCCTGGAGCATCAAGCATTAGCACCAGACGATCCACCTTTGTGGCACTGAGAGAAAAACACACCAGACACTAAGCACCAAGATTATTCCTACCATGAGGTCTTGTTGTGAGAAGGATTTTCTTTAATCATGAGTTCTGTGGCAGCCTCTTCCCTTCCCCTTTCTACTGTGTGTTAACTGGTGCCTCCTGCAAGCTTGACTCTGCACCCAGAGTCTCCTTAAGCTTGTGATGTGGTAGGGCTCTGAAGTGTGGCCTGGATGTCCAGAGCTTCAAGGGATTGCCATAGTTCTAAGGGCAGCCAGGCTTAAGACCTGCTTCTGTCCATTGGGGAGGAAAAACAGGAGAGTGAGGCACAGGGGTCTTGTTGTGGAATATTATTTCAACTGGGCAAAAATATTTTACACTTGTTTGTGCTGCAATTGTTTAATTGTGTAAAGTTGTGCTACATTTGTTTCACCTTGCCTGCCTAAGGCACCTGATTGGCTTAATAAAAAGCTGAACAGCCAATATCTAGGCAATAGAGGGATAGGCAGTGCTGCCGGGCAGAGAGAACAAGTAGGGGGAGAAATCTAGGCTGGGGAGAAAAACAAGAAGAGAACAAGGTAGAAAGAGAGGGACATGCTAGGGGCCAGAAGCAGTGAAGGAAAGATATGCAAAAGGAAAGAAAGGTAAAAAGCCCTGAGGAAAAATGTAGATGAAGAGAAACAGGTTGAGTTATAAGCACTAGCAAGAAATGAGCCTAAGCTAAGGCCAAGCATTCATAACTAATGAGAAGTCCCCATGTCATGTGTTGGGAGCTGGTTGGTGGCCCAAAAGTAAAAGCCTGGTACAGGGCCTCAGCTAAAGCATAGGAGAATGCTGTATTCTAATCAACTCATGTTTGCTCTGACTTGTTCTGGTTTGAGAACTGAAAAACCCTCTTTAGCGATTAATACCTGGATCCTAGAAACGCTAGGTATTAGGGAAAAACTAAAAGACGAAGCCAATCTTCATCCACGGTAAATGGACCTGCTTATACAACTTCTGTTTATGTAACACTTTGAATCCACACCGTTCATATGTGGAAATAATTCCATCTCATGTGAACTCTAGCAAAACAAACCTGTCTGTTCTTTGCTTGAGCTGTGTGGCTCCTGCTTTGTACATTGGTTCTGGGCAACTCTCTCACCCATGAAGATGCAAGCATCAGTCCTGTGACTCTGCAGACAAATCCCAGACCCATGTGACTTGAGAAGAGTCTTAGTTAAGAGCCTGTAATTCTGATGAGTGTTTGCCAAATAATTCCCAAGGTCTTTTTACTGTTCTGTGATTCTGACTTCCATCAATTTGTTAGAATTGTGAGATAAATCTGTTCACTCAAGTTGCTGTGTGACTTTTAAAGTTCTCTGCTCACATCCTACCTGGATTTTTTTTTAATTTTATTTATTTAGTATGTATACAGTATTCTGCCTGCATGTGTCTCTTCATGCCAGAAGAGGGCACCAGACCTCATTACAGATGGATATGAGCCACCATGTGGTTGCTGGGAATTGAACTCAGGACCTTTGGAACAGCAGCCAGTGCTCTTAACCTCTGAGCCATCTCTCTATACCCTTGCCTGGATTTTGTGCAATCCCATTTGCTACTGACTTTCCATGGACTCTAGCATCCATTGATGGAGAGAGAGCAGCTGAGCACACCAGACAGCATCAACAGTAGACGATGAACACTAGCCTTGAGTCTGGTTTATTTCACGTATTGCACCTATCCAGTACCAACTTTTGGATGGGCCCTGGCTTCTGAGTCCAGGCTTGGTGTCCTGAAGACCCCCATATTGCCAAGTGACCTTCAGTTTTTGAACAGAAGGTGACCCCCCACCATCAACATGAAATTTGTAAAATTTTCTGTATTTGGAAACATGTAATACAGAACTCCAAGCTGATCCCTGGTGTGGCCTTCATGTACTAAGGGTTTCCTCTGTGCTATACCACACAGCAGGACAGACACAGGCATGATTGTCCTTTTCCTCACAGTACCCTAGCAGTGGTAGAACCACTCTTTATTTGTAGGGGAGGAAGCAGGTTTGATGAGTATAAGTGGGTTACACAGCTGGTGACCAAGATAAGAGATGACAGGGTCCCCTCTCCCTGTCACTAGGCTGCTATTGTGGAATAGTCCTGAGAGCACATGTTCTTAAAAGAGCAAGGGAATGTAGGGGATGCTGTAGTCATAGAAACATAGTGCTTGAGTCATTTAGGGGAAAAAGAGAAACATTAGAGAGAAAAAGAAATGTAAAGTGTTAATAAAATGAGCAGACAGCTGGGCCTGAGAGCAGAGCACTGGCTGCTCCGATAGCACCCATGCAGCAGCTCACAACTGTCTATAACTCCAGCTCCAGGGGATTAGTCTTAGTTAGGGTTTCTATTGCTGTGAAGAGACACCATGACCACAGCAACTCTTATAAAGAAAAACATTTAATGTAGTAGCTTACATTTTCAGAGGTTTAGTCCATTATTATCACGGCTTCATACCGGCAGAAATGGTGCTGGTGTTGAGAATGCTGCATCTTGACAAGCGACAGGAAGTGAACTAAATGTCACAGTGAGAGAAGCTTGAGCAAAGGAGACCTCAAAGCCCACCCCCACGGTGACACATTTCCTCCAACAAGGCCATCCCTACTGTTTCTAGATTTTTAGTTCTACTTATCTGTTCAATGTATTTAAGTGAGATGGTCAAGTTAAAACTGAGTCATGATCAGCAGGCACATCTGAACCATGGTTGTGTGGCTTCATGTTAATGTTTTGGTCATTCTTGTTGTTGTTGTTATTGCTTTTGTAAAAAAAAAAAAAAATCTTTGCTAGTCTGAGAAAAGATGAGACTGAGAGAGAAAGTCTTCTCTAGGGATGAGCACTCCAGTTGGTCATCCAGTGCTAAACATTCAGCCCTGCAAGCATACATACAGGTAGTATTACACAGACTGAATAGGTTATATTTAGGGATGTATGTGTATATGCATGCAATAACAATTTGCAAAAAAAAAAAGAAAAGAAAGATAAAGAGGCTATGAATTTGAAGGAGAGTGGGGAGTGATATATAGGAGAGTTTGGAGGGAGGATAAGCAAAAAAGAAGTGTAATTAAATTACAATCTAAAAAACAAAATCTATGCTCGGTACCTTACCAAACCAGGATTAATGGAATCCTGGAGAGAAAAAAAGGGAGTAATTCAGAGCAGGGCATGTTACACTTCCTGTCAAATCGGGCATGCTTGATTTTTCTTTAGAGGATATTTTTACAGTAAATAAAAGAAGATGTGCAAGCCTCAACTCTGTTAATCCTCATTCAAGAAATGTTGAAGCCAGAGAACACAGCCCTGGCTTCAGCGCCCACACTGTGCCAAACGTTTGCGGTTGGGGAACCCATTCCAGGGTTCAGGGTCATTCTCTGTTCAGCAGCCTCATGATGGCTTTTGAGGAGGTGTCCTGATCTCAGTTTCTGCAGTCACCCCTCCACTGACAGTCCCACCATCTTTGGGTCTGCTTCAGTCCCTCCATCTTTGGGCTAGTATCTGAATAACTCTAGTGCTGGGGATTTCACAGCATCCATGTGAATCCTGTGTCACTTCCCATTCCCTCCCAGTGCTACAGATTCCTTCTCGGGTTAATCTAAACTCTGCCTGGCTCTGATAACATTGACAAATTGACCTCCAGCCCTGTGTACTTGGCAGCTGAATCACCATCCCACCCTGTCCCACCAGAGGGAGATAGCACAGAAACCTATCATTCAGGTTGCTGGCAATTCACTCCTTTTCAAGATTTGTTTTCTGGTGAAAGTGGTCCAGCCCTGGGAGACAAGCCTCACTATTATGCTGGGAACAATGTGCTTACTGTGTGGACTGCATTTTTGGACACAAACAATGTGTATTGCTTAACAGTTTTGTGCAAACATGTTCTAATAGGCAGTAGTATGAGATTTGGTCATTTTAGCTCAAGGCCAAACTGGCTACATTTCAGGTTTGCAATAGACTGACTGGTTCCTAAGCACCCTTATCAGCTAGCTTATTTGTTTTGTTTTATGTATTGAAGCCTTTTACCTATTCTGATACCAGTAGGACCTGATCATCTTTAATTATTCCCATGTTTAAGGCAGCATTTTTCTTTCCAGTAAAACGTCTTTGCAACTTAGAATCAGAGAAGGCTTTCTGTAGAGCCATCTGCCAGCAACTGTTTCACAGGGCTGAAGTCAGTTATGAGAGTTGCTTCAGTGTTTAAGACAGGGTTAGCCCACTTTCCCACTAATAATAACTTCCTCACTACAGTCACTTCCCTTCTGTAATGGAGTTCAAAGTGCTTGCAGGAGCTGCCTAATTAGACCATATTATATTAGTAAGTCTTCGTGATGGGCTGGATGATTAGCCCCGTTTGATAGAGAAGAGATGCTGGGAACCGAGCATGGGAAAGCAGTAGGAGCTGGGAACCTGCCCCAAGGCCTCATTCAAGCTGTTTGGCTTTGCCTTCCTCACCTGTCCTAATCTCACCCTTCTTCAAGTCTCCTTCCCGAGACCTTGCCTTCCTGGAAACTTTCTTTCCCTAACCACCTGTTCTACGCCATTACTCCCAGCTTGAGTTTTGTCTTTGTTTTCTAAGTAGGTGTTTGGGGACAGTTCGATTGATGATAGTTTAGCATTTCAGTTATCTTTTATCCTTCAGGTATGCGATGAAAATTCCTTATGCCAAGGACTATGTGTTCTATTTCCTGTTGATGTCAAATTGTGTTTCCATAAGAGGTGTGTACAGGGCAGGGGTGGGCATGGTGTTTATTTCATAAAATGTTCCATGGATTTTATAGATTGTGGACCATGACATATCAATGATTAATAATTCACACCTAGAATTTGATCTTGGAAAAGACATGGGTCAATGACCACCACGGTAAGTGGCCATCTACAGTGTTGTGTTATGTTGTAAGGAAGATGCCAAAAAGGAAAACTCTGGCTCTGTTTTCAGGAGCCTCCAATCTCATGGTCTGAGAATTTGGAAGCTGCTAGAACAGTGGCTGGGTGGCTTATGAGCCACAGATATTTATTCTTATAGTTCTAGGGCCTGGGAAGTCCAGGATGAAGACCTCCACAGAGTCATCATCTAGTAAGGGCAGGACTCATAGGCTGTATCTTCTTGCTGCATCCTTTTATGGTGTAAGGTGCTAACAAGGTCCCTCAATCCCTTATAAGGATAACAATTCCATTAGTCACCTCTAATGAGCTACACATCTCAATATTGTTGAATAGGAAATGCAATGTCAACAAATGATTTTGTGTTGGAGTGTACTCAGACAACAGTACCCATGGAAGAGAGAACATATCATGGAGTGAGAGGTGGCATGGAATCTGTAGCACACAGATGTGGCTTGGAGTCTCTGATCGGCAACTCATGTGTGGCCTTGAGTAGATGGTTTTAGTTCTCAAATCTCTAGGTTTAATCCAAATATTTATACTGTAGAGATAAATGACACAATGTCTACAAAGGCACTTAGCACAATGGTTCATATAGAGTTAAGAATTAATAAATAGATTTTTTAACATTATTATTATGTGGCTGGTGATTCTGTCAACATAAAACAAATGGTACAGCAAAGGACATTTATGTAAGTTCAAAGAATGACTGGTAAATGTCACGAAGGATCTGCAACCAGCCTTGAAAAAACGAGTAAGGACTGGGGCCCTGAGAAGTCAGAAGGTTGGAGAAAGTCTAGGGAAAGGCATGAACCAAGCTGGGGGGGACAGACAGAGACAGTGTGGTCTAGGATGACTGGAATAAAAGTTACTCGAAAAACACTAACAATAAGAGAAACTTGGGCAGTGCTACTACTATGAAGAGGGTGAGTTCCTTTCTTCAGTAACAGGATGAGATAAGATTGGATATTCTAAAGATTAGTAACCAAAGTTCTGAGACAAATTGCAAAACAACTACAAGCAATCAGAGACCTGGGCCAGCATTGCTGAGGACAGGCCGGCTGGTGTGCTATTGATGGGCCAGTATTGCTGAACATGGGTTGACTGGTGTGCTATTGATGGAAGGCAACTTGGACATGGGCTTTCTGGAGAGCACTTTGTCTGAATTTGTTAACAATCATTAATTTCTCTTCAAAGTACCGATCCTGGAGCACATTCATTTATAATCAAAGAGGCATGAAGAATCATGTGTTAATTAACCCTCCAAAAAAAAAAAAAAAAAAAAAAAAACCCTTGGATACAACTCACATGTCCACATGATGATGGAATTCTTGAATATTCTAAGCACTAACATGCCCATATTATGTATTTTTTCAGCATTTCAATTTGAGGTAAATTCTCATGGCTGCTGTGGTACTAACTGTAAAGAAAAGTCATAAACCATCAAATGCTAGAACACTAGAGTTGTAAATCCTATGCATGTTTACAAAGGCATGGCAAAAGATCTGGTGAAAAGGGAGAAATGGGAAGGCAGGCTGGATGAGACTTCTGCTTTGATCTACATTTCTTTGCATTATTTACAAAAAAATCTATTCAGATATTTTTCAAAATCTGCAAATGAATTTTTTAAAAATCTGCATTAGTACAGCCTTGTGCAAAAGAGGATAGATGGTACTTTTAAAAATTAAGAAATAGGATACTCACACAACACAGCCACTACTGCGTGTATCTCCAAAGGAAGTGTTGTCAAGATTCTAAGAATCACTGGCACAGCCACATTCATTGCATCCCTATTCACAATAACCAAGAAATCTAACTGCCCCTCACTGACATACAGAGAACTATTCAGTGGCAAAATAATTAAAGTCTGCTATTTGCAGCGATATGGGTAGAATGGGAGATCGTGTGCTAAATGAAATAAGCCAGGCACAAAAAGATGATGGTTAGGTAATATTCCTCTTACTTTGTGCCTAAAATCTTTGTCTCAGAAGTGGAAAGCAGAACCATAGTTGTGAGAAGCTGGGGAGAGCAGTAGTAGTGGTGGCAGGGGTGGGGGTAGGGAGATGTTAGTGCTTCTGGGGTGCTCTTGCATGGTAGAGTGACTACAGATGATAAAAATACACTATACATTTCTAAAAGTTAAAGTAGAAGATTTAAATTTTTACACTATAAGTGACAAATAATTGAGGAAATTGATCTGTTTAGCTTGGTTCCAGTGTTACATAACATATTTGTTTATCCAAACAGTACAGCATATAGCATACATATATGTATATATGTGTATGTATATGTATATATATGTGTTGCATGTTGTCATGTATCAGCTAAAAATAATTTTAAGTGGTTTCAGGAATGTAGCTCAGGCTAGAGAGCTTGCATAGCATTGGAAAAGCCCTGAGTTTGATCCCCTATATCACGACTACAAACCACCTAGTCACTATTAAATATGTTAAAATATGTTAGAAGATGTATCTACATTTTTATCTATTAAAAATTCCCCAATAAGTGGGCAGAAGCCCCCCAAATTTTTGAAGCACTATGACCAAGTGTTGTACAAAGATACGTGCATACCTACAGCATACATACACATTTTAAAAAGCTCAGTCATCTTGCTCTTGTGTGCTGTTCTCTTTATGCACAAGAGTTAGCTTTTGTGATAACACCACATAACAAAGTACTCCAAAACTCGATGCCTGAAACAAAAACCACTTTGCCTATAGTCATGTGCACATGGGTCAGCCAGTGTTATGTTGAGTTAGCTCAACAAGACTCACTTTCAAACTCAGTTAGAATTGCGTTTTCTTTATATATCTTACAGTTCCTGGACCAGTGGGCTAGCCAGGCCAGGTTCTTCTTGCAATGATGGGAGAATGCAAGAGAGTGAGTGTTGCCCCATGCCATCTATGACTCATTCATTTGGAGTTGGCACAACGTCCACTCTGCCCACATCCTAACACCTAAATCAGTGGGAGAGGGAGACAGTCTTTTTTTCTAACAGAAAGATCTGCAAAGTCATTCGGCAAAGGTCAGGAACATACGCAGGAAGAGGATTTGGGACCTCTAATAGGTGTACCACAAATTTACATGAGATTCTTAATTTTTCCTTTATGCTAATTTTCCCTTCAATGAGTACATATTGCATATGAAAAAAAACTTTTAATAAGCAATTCTTCAGAAAATAGGTGATACGTAATTGGGGAAGTTGTACTTTGCTTGATGCTTGTCTGGCTTGGCTCCAGAATCTCCTGTCTTCCTGGATGGTCTCTATCGTCACCTGTCATTTCCACCAGTGTCTTTTAATATGTACCTGAGACTCAGCTTTCTAGCCTGAGTAACTGTGGGGGCTTTGCTTTCTCTTACCTCCACTTTCCCTCCTTTACTATGAGAGGTTATGTACCTTGAAGAATATGCTAGAATGTTATATGATTTCCTGAGAAATATGAAACTATGAATAAGAATGGCAGCCAGCCATTGCTCCCTAAGAGGGAACACATCGAAGTTACCAGAAGCCCTATCTGGAACATTTCACGGTTCCCTAGTGGAAGCATGACTTGCACATTCAGCTGCAGACGGCAAGCAATGAAGGCAGCTAGAGTGTGGGGATGTTAGAGTGCTCAGCAGCAGGATAAAGACTCCGGACTCTGCTCCCGGCTTTCCCATGTCTGGTTTCACAAAAGCACCAAACCACAGATGGGATAGACTTTAATGCTGCCTGCCTTGTTGGGACTGTGAACACACCCACAGGACAGGCTAACAATTTTGGATAAAGTGCTTGGAACAGAAATCTAGAGCCCCACTCCTCCCTGCTCCATCCGCAAGCCAAATTCTGATTTAATGTTTCTAAGAGGAGCCCCTGGACCTTTCAGGCATGTGGGAAATCTCCCACCAGCCTCTTAGAGCTCTTCAAGTAAAGACATTTGACCCTCTCTGTGGGGGTGGGGTGGACAGAGGTGAGGGGTAGAGGTAGGGGGGTGGGATGGGGGTGTTTATGGGTGTGTGAGAAAGAAAATTTTACATTATGTAAATATTCAGGGACCTTTAAGCCCTTTCCCTGCTCTGTCTTTTGTCATGGTCACTCAATTCTGCTTCCTTTTACATTCTAATCTATTCCTTTTCCTTGTTTCCCTGGTGCCTAGCTTAGACAATTTCCCAGCTCAACCCCCAGATCCTGCCTGGGTCCTACAAAGTAGAGATAGGTCTGAACGCACGTGTTAGGGGTAAAGTTTGTACTTTAGACATTCATGTCTTCTTTCGACTCCAGAATAAACATTTCCACTATGTAACTATCCTTTGGGCTTCTGATGCGGACCTTGCCGGGAAGAGGAACATTGTATCTTTGGTTAGAAGGGAGAGAACATACCAGAAGGTACCAAGTTTACATCTCCTTTGCCCCAAGCTCCACCATGAGTGAGGTAATCACATATTCATGCACGTGAATCATGCTGCGTGTATATGCATGCACAAAACATGTGCAAGAGGCACATGGGACACACATTCCACCCTCCTTCTATCTCTAATCCCCTTGCACCTGCCCTAAATAAAGCTTTGGTTCAAACGGTTTGCTTGGTTCAGTTTGTTGGGAATAGCAGCCTTTGTAGGGCTGCTCCAGGCCACTCATACAGAGGAGGGGTGAGAGGCTGCAACTGTCTCCCTGGTGTCTAGATGAGGCACAAGGGATTTCCAAAGCCGGAAGCTTGTGTTCATACAGGCTCAAGGGAGGACAAGGCGAGTGTAGTGAGATATCCACCCGTAGCACTGACCAGGGCCCTGGCAATAGGGGAGGGGCACCTCACAAGTGAGTGAGGACAAGGAGAAGGGAAACCCTTACGTTTCCATCAGTCCTGCCACGATGGAAATCAATACAGAAGTCCTTCCAGAAAGCTACTATATGACCCAGCTATATCATTCCCAAATGTAAACTGACTCTAAATCAACACTCCACAGAGACCTTTGCACATCCATTTTCTCTGTGGCACCATTCACAAGGCCAAGTTATGAAACCAGCTTAGATGTCTGTCAGTGGATGAGTGAAAAAAGATACTGTGGTTTGCATACATGACGTTTCTCACAGCCATAAAGAAGACTGAAGTTATGTCATTTGCAGGAAAATGAGTACAACTGGAGGTTATCATATTAAGTAAGTGAGACTCAGACAAATGTTATGGGTTTTTTTTCTTATTTGTTAACCCTGGATTTTATGTAGATGCATGAATTTATATATATTTGACATGACAGTAGAAGCAAGACTGACTGGGGAAAAACAGGCACTTGTGAGGAGGAGAGGGAAGAAGGGGAGGGTGCAAAGGGCATACTTAGAAACTCACGGTATCTTGTACGAGAATGTCTTTATGAAACCGTCACTGTGGACAATGAATATGTGCCAATAACAGTTTGTAGAACAAATAAACCTTACTGGATCCAACACTTCTTACAAAAACAAGGGGTGAGAAACACTTTCTGGAATCTAAGTGAAGACTAGAAGGACAGGTTCTAGGAGAGGCCACTATTTCAGCAAGTGACCTTTAACCCCTGCTACTGGAAAACATCATTTTAAGAGGTCTCTACTTCTTTCTCAAGACAGCTGATGCCAATAAACTGGCCTTGGCCAACTATTTCATCCAGTATGCTTTATTAAAGCCACAGGGAAAGTTCTACAACGGAAAATATAAACACTTGTTCTGATTATTTGGAGAGAAAACATTGCAAACAAACATGAGCTCCTAGGGGCCACTTTTGTGGGCAAGGATAGTGGAGCAGGCATGCCATCCAGTAGAAGAGTGGAAGATGTAAGGTTAAATTATCAGGAGATGGCATAGACTGATGGTAATAATGGATAAATTATCTGCTAAAATGGATGCTCCAGAGAGACAAGAAATGGACCATGGTCAAAGACTTCTTCTGGGATAGAGTGTGGTCCCTCCTAGCACTGCAGTCTAGAGATGCTGGGGGGATGGGTAGTGGATATTTATTTCTGAGGTCCCCTCTTTAATCTTGCAATCCTTTGTACCACCTGTGGGAGGCTGGTGCAAGTTAAGGTACAATCTCAAAAGGTCACTGAAGTTCAAGCACTGTGAGTCCCTAGGGGAACATGGGGCGGGGGGAGGGAAAGCTAGCTTGCATAAATGATAGTGCATGTACTGTTCCAAATATTATCTCGTCATACACCCTCTTCTGTTCTCTTTGCCTGGGAAATTCTTTGAACTTGTGTTTTATGAAATATCCTGTGGCCCATACTAATCAAGTAGAAAACCAACCAACCAACCAAACAAACAAACAAACAAACAAACAAACAAACCAGGGTGACAACCAGTATTTCTCAGGGTTCTCGTATTGATGACTTTGGTCATCTTTAAGTTAGTTCTTTCTCATCGGCAGTAAGAGCAAGTTGGTACCAAATTTTCCAGAATCTTGAGCTTCCTATATGTAAGTTCTTTTTCTCATTTGTCTCTTTTTGCCAGAAATGTATTCTGGAGATTCTTCTGTTCAGGAAGTCAATCTAGTGACTTCTGTAATCAACCTGTATGATGCTTTTGTATTTAACTGTTACACTTCTCACTAAGCATTCCTGGGAAGACTAGTTTATTCTGTCAAATGTTCTTTTGACAAACTACTCTAAAAATTACAAATCACATCTTGAACTTCAAATCCTTTGCAAAAACAAATCGCATGTTGCAATCCGGCCCAGGAGTACTTTTCAACATGGAAAAAGACACACCTACCTGGACTCTTGTCAGAGTGATAAACTATTCAGAAGGAGACAGGACTTTTGAAAATAGTTGTCTGATGGGGGCCTGGCTGGGCCTTTGCTGTCCTGAAGGAAAAATCTATCAAAAGCCACAAGCATGAGTGGGCCAGGCCAGTGCAAGGGGAAAGAAACAAAAATTTTATCGACTTTTCATTCATTCATTCATTCATTCATTCATTCATTCATTCAACTCTTTACTGAGCAATGAGCAGGTCCCAGGGTTCTAATAGCTACCACCATCATCACTAAGCCATCATCAGGGAAGGTTCATTTTAAAATATTCTGGTTATAAATGAGTATTATATTATTAAAAAGTAAAAACAGCAACAATAACAACAGCAACAAAAAAACCCTCTTTGTTAATTTTGGATGTACAAAGTGGTATCTTACAGGATTGGAGCTTGATCTTATATGTGACATTTACAATTTTAAAACCTAATTTTCTTTGGATGTTAGCATCTTGTGTGCTATAAATAAGTAAATGCCAGGAGAATACCTAAAAATCTGTGTCTAGACCAGTGGTTTTCAACTTGTAGGGAATGGTCCTTTCACAGAGTTGCCCAAGACCATCAGAAATATCAGATGTTTACATTACTATTCATAACAGTAGCAAAATTACAGTCATGAAGTAGCAATGAAAATAATGTTATGGTTGGGAGTCAGCACGGCATGAAGAACTGTATTAAAGGGTTGCAATGTGAGGAAGGTTGAGGACTGCTGCTCTAGAGGAATAATGTGAAAACTATGAGGTAGGGGATAAGACTTGGCTATGTATATGAGCAATGTACATGCCTGCCACACAATGAGCTGGACTCTCTCCATGACCAGCTACTGTGCCAACTGATTGCTTTGCTTCCCCTCCATGCTCCTTATGACCTTGGGGAGTGTCTGGTATTAAGGCATTGAGATGTTAAGGTGCAGGACCCTTGTAGAGGAAAATACACTCAGTTTCTGCAAAGGCTGGCTACAACTATTGCCCAACAATTTTATTTAGTTATTGAACAATTTTTTCAACTTATTGATCTCTTCCTTCCTTCCTTCCTTCCTTCCTTCCTTTCTTTCTTTCTTTCTTTCTTTTTTTCTTTGTTTCTTTCTTTCTACTCATTCTGTAGACCAGGCTGACCTCAAACTCAGAGAACTGCCTACCTCTGCCTCCCGAGTGCTGGGATTAAAGACGTGCTCTACTACTGCCTGGCACTGACTAACTTTTCTTAACATCTCCATGTAACTTAGCATCCTCATGGGAAAGAAGTGACACCCAGAACCCATCTGGTTGACAGAGCTGATGTTTGTGCGTCAGTGACTGTCCCCAAGGAAATCCAAATCCTCAGCAACCTTTGAAGCCAGCTTCCTGGCATCATTTCATGTTTCAGCATTTTTCATGTCACACAAAAGGCACACTACAGGAAAAGTGCCACATGGCTCACGTAACAGTAGAAACTGGGTGCTGCGGCCCAGAGGATTAGGGTACACAGGGAACTTCCCAAGGACAGAGTTCCCTTCTCCCACTGGCCAGTTTTTTCTCTTGCTTAACAATACTTAGAGGTCTGAGTGAGTCTCCATGCCAGCCTGCTGGCCCAGAAGCCTCCCACTTCATCTGTTCTCAACATCAGCCTGTTCTTTAGTTAAGTAAGGACTTGTCCCAAAGAAAATTGTTTGCTTACATATTGATTTTACAAATAGGAACATGTTTTCTGCCCCAGGAGATTTAAGGAAGCCCTTCCCAGAGAAAGCTCACTTCATACATGTGTATGTAACCTTGGAGATTTAATAATGGCTTCTGTTTTTAATCATCTCCCAACCTGTGACTACCATGAATTAGAACCATTCTCTCTTCCAGCACATCATCATCTTTGCCAATCTCCGCTCCAAACCATGACCCCATACTACACCCCAGGTCTGCGTTTCAGAACAGTTTGTTCAACTCCTGCATTCACGTCTTTGGTCACAGATGGAACCAAGCACAGACTGAAAAGAATTGCATCTCTAAGTCTGCACAGATGTTTTCTTCCTGCCATTGTCCCTGAAGGGATACAGTAGAACAACTGTCTACATTTGTATTATACCAGATAACTGAGTAACTTTAGAGATTATGCAAAAGATATGGGGGCATGGATATTAAGTGTAAATACTACACCATTGTATACAAAGGGCTTGAGAATCTATGGATTTGGGTATTCACAAAACCCTAGAACCAATTTCAGGGAGATCCTGACGATAGCTGAGTGCAACTCTCTCTTTTTTTTTTAACCAATAATATTGGGAGTAATTATGGTACTTGCCTTAAAGAGTTGTTGTAGGACTGAATGAGTTGATATGTGAAAAAATCAGGAAGTATGTGGAATATAATGGAGAATCAATCATAATAGTCATGTTGATGATGGAGATGATGATGATGGTGGTGGTGGTGATGATGGTGATGAAGATGAAGACACAATGATCAGAGAGGCTCCACTAACCTGGAAAAAGCCTCTGGCCACCTTGAAGATGCTGAGGATATTTCATCAGGAGGTGCTTCATGATACTGTGGACTATTGTTTTCTGAATAGCCAACCAGTTGTAATAAAAATATATCGCTTAGCTTCCTATTTGATAAAATACGTGTGTACTTTTCTGCCTTCTCCCTGCCTAACCTCCTTCTCCCTCTCCTTCTCTTCTCTTTCCATTCTGCTTCTCTTCTCCGGAACATATGGTCTTGCTATGCATAGCTGAGGCTGGCCTCAAACTTGTGCTCTTCCTTCCTCAGCTTCAGTGTGGGGATTCCAGGCATGTGCTGAAACACCCAGCCCCAAGTTTTATTTTAAAACAAATGAATAATTTTTATAAAACACGTAGATAGGAAAAGGGAAAGTTATCATGGCTGTGACTTTCTTTCTGTCATAAATATATGCAGGTTTCCCCCTGCCACTAACACAAGTAAAACTGACTGTACTTTACCTTTTATTGTCCATTAAAATGCACTTTAAAATGCATGGAAATGAAAGAATTGCTATTAGAGTTTATCGCTTACAGTTTATCAACATTCAATCTTTAGCTCACTATGGTTTGAGTCTACAAAGGCATCAGCACTGAGAAACACCAGACAGACAGTAAGAACACAACACAAGGCAACTGAAGGGCCCTTGGTTCATGTAACACCAGAAAGTGCAGCAAATGATCAAATGATCTGCCTAGGACTAAAGAGAATGTGAATGCTAGATATTGAAACAGTGCCTGGAATCATCAGGTAACTTCTCTAGAATGAATTAAAGAAAATTGCAATTCACAAGGAACCCTTACAACAGTCGATGGTCATTAACTTCTGAAATTCATGCTAAAATTACTAGACATTATCTTTGCTCTAAGCACTCCCCTAGTGTCTTATCTTTTTAAATTTCTGACTAATAACCTTGGGAGTTGGTGTTGCTAGTAGCTCTGTTTTATAGCTGAACAAGGAAGCTCTCTAAGGTAAAGTTGTTTTTTGAAGATGATGGCTAATGAGTGGCAGAAGCAGAATTTAATCCAGGCACATGTGACTCAAAAGCTCACAATCGTAAGGCCATAATCCCTCCCACATTAATGTGGGGTATCTTGCATAGCCTGTACGGTACCTGTGTTGGTCAAGTAATAAATGGGACCCTAAGAGGAGGTCATGAGTTGTAAAAGCAACAGCCACATTGCTTCTTAGCCTGTGGCTCTTCATATTGTCTTTTTGCAGTGTGTATGAAACCCACTTGAGTTTGTGAACTGGTGTCTTTATGGAATACATATCTGTAGAGGAAAAAAATACATCTTGGGCCCAGTGTTGCCACAGTAAGTGGGCTATGCATCATTTCTGCTCAGCAAACCATAAATAATAATGACAATTCATAAAATCAGATTCATGTGCACCAATGCCATCTTTTGAACGCCAGCCCTTCCAGGAGAGTCCAGCACATCTGTTGCTATAACTCATAAGAAATCAGACTCCTGGTATTTCTAGTGAGCAGTGTGGGATTGCTACTTTTCAAGAAGCCTGGAATAATCTTACATACTTTGGTGACTATGCAATTGACAGTTAATTTACCTCCCATTCGTCAACATCCTCAATGAAGGAAAATGTTGCTGTGATTAATATGATGATTTAATGGGGGAACGAGGGGGGAAAATCAGTCTGGAAGCTGAGCATTTGGATAATTTATGGGCAGCATGGCACAGGAAAGGCTGCATCAGGTTCTGGGCAAGCACAAATTATGTGCTTCAATAAAGAGCTTATAAATAAACATGAAGGCCCAGCAATCTTGAACTTCAGGATTAATCTCATCAGAACCAATAAGGGATTCAGCTTCAAAGAAGAAAATCTAGGGCAAAGTGCCCAGCTCAGCTGACAGTCTGAGGAAAGAGAACACTTTTGGAGAAATTAAAAACCTCTCTTTGTTACTTATCTTTACTTTTAAGGCTATGTAGAAGAGTAGCCAGAGCCTATACATGTAATCTCTCACACTTTTAAGACAGAGCAAATCTTGTAGTTGAAGAGGCTTTGCAATTACATTAAGGTTGATTTTCTCACATTGTAAGACATGTGAGTCCCAGAGAGCCAAATATTCTTGTGCACAGAGAACTACCCAGCCTACCTTCATTTCTTTTTATAAGATTTACAGATCCTATGTGGAGGACCTGGGATGGAGCTTTGTGGCATGATGATCGTCCAGCATATGACGACAGTTCTGCCAGTGCCCCCTCCGTGTGTGTGTGTGTGTGTGTGTGTGTGTGTGTGTGTGTGTGTGTGTGTGTGTGTGTTATTTGCACATGTGCACAGGAATATGAGAGGTGCTCTGGTCTTTGCACACATGGAGGCAAGGGTAGGTGTTTCAAGCTTGCTATTTGTCCAAGGTTGCCTTGTGAGATCAGCCAGTGAGCTCTTGGGACAGGCCTGACACTCTCCCACCCCAGTGCTGGAGTTAATATGCATGTACAATCCTGCCTGCTTTTCATACAAATGTTGGGAATTCAAACTCAGGACTTCATGGTTGCAGAAGAAGCATTCTTACCTGCTGAGCCACCTCACCGATCCCCACACAAAGTCTCTTACAAATCAGTGCATTGCCTGCTCTTCTCCATTCACTGAACTCATGGGGTCTTTGGTGCAGCCTAAACTCCTTTAGTAATCATTTCTGGGGCTGCTAGGGCAGCTCAGGGTCTCTCAAACACCTGCTCTCCTGTTCTACGCTGTGAATGTTCTTCTGGTCCAAAGACTTGGAGGTGAGAAGTGGTCATTCCTGAAGGGGAGCAAGAGCTCTGTGTGAGAGAAGTCCTACTTCCCTGACCAGATACCTGTCTTTTGAGACTCTTAATTGGCAAAGTAAGCTTAGCATCAAAGGATGCCAGGGCCTCATTATTGTTCACAAGGCCTGCTCACACACTAGCTTGCTCTGTCAACTGGGCCTCAGTCTTTGGAGGTTCTGCCTTCCCATCTCCTTTTGGGGGTCAAAGTAGAAAGGGGGGCAGTGTGTCTAGTAGTACCCACCACCAACTTTACAGACTCAAAACAAATGACCTCAGGCAGAGTGATGGCTCCATTCATATTTGCCTTGATTTCAGCTCTGTCTATGACCAATTCAGAGAAACCTTTTAGAAGCTTTTAAGGCTTTTGGGGGTTCAGTGTTTGGACAGCACGTGGATCTCCAACTTTCAGACTACTGAAAGTGTAACCTTTCTCCACTAAGCTAACATTGAATCTTTGTCAAAATCAGTCGTTCATTTGTGCATGTGGCTTTATAATAGATCTTGAGATTTGGATGTAGTCCTTGAACTCCAGCTTTGTTCTATTTCAAAGTTATCCAGACTCTTTTAAGTCTCTGGTATTTCTTTCCATGAAAAATACAACATCAATTTTGTTAAGTTTTAGAGAAAAATCACTGAGATTTTGATATGGGGTTGTGTTTTCTGACTTTATATTTCCCCTTTTTCAGTTGTTTTCATTTTATTTCCCCTTCCATTTCAAATTTCTTAAGGGATGCTCTGAAATCACTGATTAAAGAACTTTCTTCTTGCCCACTAAAGGCATTTAGTGCTATGGATTTATACTAGCACTACAACAGCACTCATTTTTAAGTTCTACATTTATTATCATTTAGTTCAAATCAACTTCTAACTGTGTTATTTGAAAGTGTACAAATTAATTAATTAGTTTGTATGAATCACACTCTTCACATTTAAAAGCATGTTATTTAGTTGGTAAATCTTTGAGGATTTCTCAGAGTTCATCTATGTTAATATCTAATTTAATTCCATTCTAGTCAGAACACACGTGCTATAACTTGAATCATTTAAAGTCTATCAAGGCCTCTTCTATGATTTAGAGTATGGTTGCTCTGATAAATGTCCCAACTACAAATATAAAGAAGGCTGTTTGTTGCTAGGCAGAATGTTATATTAAATGTCAGTAAGTCAAGTTGATAGAGAGTATTGTTAAATGTTCCGTGCCCTTATGACTTTTTTCTGTAATTATTCCATTAATTATTGAGCATGGGATACTCAGTCTGTGACTGTAACTGGGGACTTGCTTAGATATCCCTGTAGCTCCACACACTTATGTTTCATGTAGCTTAAAGCTCTCATGTAGGTGAATAAACTCTGCATTAGATTTCTTGATTCTTGGTCATTGGCTGGTTAATGTTAGCACAGTGTATCTTTACTTATTACCTCATTGTCTTTTTATATCTTCTGTTTACTAATTGGCATTAAAGTTGATCATATGCTGTCTCCTCTGATGGCTTATCAGTTATAACTTTCTTCTTTTCTTATTGAAGTGGTTACTTTAGAATATACTGTAACTTACCATATTCTATTTTCAGGCCATATTGTATGTTTTCACAAATAGTATAAAATCTCATAATCTTTTCCATTTCTTAACTCTCAGCCTTTGTGGCATAGTTGTTATATAATTTATCTCTACATCCTTTTCAAACCACAAACCTTACTGTTACTATTTTTATTTAAACAGTGAATTACTATTTAGGGATATTTAATTACCATTATGACTTGGATCTTAAATGTCTGCCAAAGGCTTGTATGCTAGAAGCTTAGTCTTCCACTGAGTGCACTACTGGAATACATCAAATTCTTTAAAACTTGGGGCCAAATATAATGAAGTTTGGTCACTGGGGACCAAAGTTGGAGAACATACTGGGACCACAACCTCTAACTCCCTCTCTGCCTTTTGGCTGTTGCTGTAGGTTTTTCTTTCCCAGCCTGTTCCTGCCACCCTTCAGCCCCAAATGAACACACAGAGGCTATATTAATTATAAAACTATTGGCTGGTGGCTAGGGCTTCTTATTAGATAGCTCTATCTTAATTATTAACCCATAACCACTAATCTAAGTATTTCCATGTGGTCTTATCTTACTGGAGAAGGATCCAGACTTGTTAATCCTTTGGCGGCCTACATGGTGACAGTGTTTGGCAGGCTTTCTCTGCCTACCTTTCCCAGAATTCTCCTCTCTCGTAGTCCTGCCTATCTTCCTGCCTTATTGGCCAACAGTGTTTTATTCATCAATCAATAAGAGAAGCATATATATAGAAGGACAGCTCCCATCATCTCCTCTTTTCAGTCTAAATAAAAAGTAGGGTTTTAACATTAACATAGTAAAATTATATATAATAAGGCAGTTATCAAGTAAGAACTATAATTACAATATTTAGTTCATTAACATTTAGCAAGATTTAAAGAAAATATTCTATCACCTATCCTATCTTTGTGAGTCTAAAGTCTTATATGTAACTTATCTTTTGTCATAACTAATGAAACTATAACCATAACTATCTATTGTCAACTCCATCAAAGACCACAGAAGGATAATATGTAAACTCTAGAATTGACAGAGACATCGCGCTGCCTGGTCAGTCACCCAATGTTCCTCTGTAATGTTGGAGCTTCCATCTTCAGTCCATAGGCCATAGTGTGTCTGGCAGACTTCTCAGCAAAGCAGGAAATTTGAAACTGTCCCACCTGTATTGACAGTTTGTCAGTTTTTTTTTTCCTCTATGTCCTGCAGAATGTCAGACTACTACTCTGAGTAGTCTTGCCATGATATAACATACCACCAAAACAAACAAACAAACAAAAAGCAATGAAAAGTAACCACACCATGAAATCTCTATCAACTGTGAGCAGAAAATAAACCTTCCTGGCTTTTAGCTGACTTTTAACAGGCATTTTGTCATAGCAAGGGAAAACCAGGCAATGCATTTAAGGACAAAAACCTTTTATTTATTATTTCTTTATTTTTATTTATTTAGCCATTACAATTTTCTGTTTGGGTTTTCTTATTTCATTTGTACAAACTCATATCTAGTCTAGTATCATTTCTTCTTAATATTTCCTTCAGTCAAGATTTAATGGTAAACAACCAACCAAAATGTTCTTCTTAATATTTCCTTCAGTTAAAATTTAATGGTAAACAACCAACCAAAATGCACAGTTGCGGAGCCCATCCCAGCTGACACACATACAACACAACCCCACACCTAAGGCTCAGGAATCATTGAAGAACATGGAACAGAAAGATTTTTACAGCCAGAGGATCAGGGGGTTTGCTGTGAGACTGTCTCTCCTAGGAAAGTCAGAAGCTACACTAATTAAAATCTCCCCAGCATGGTTGCCCAAAAGTGAACTGAACAAGGACAACACCAACTGACATGCTGAGGTTGGTGGGGGAAAGACCATAAAGCCTCAACCCTGCCCAGAGAACTGCAGGCAATTAAGGGATGCTGAGAGAAGAGTCTCCCTCAGAGAGGAGCAGGCCAACTGATTATTCACTATCGGTCAGTCAGTGAAAACATGCATACAAGAACTGTTATAGAGACTGCTTCCCTATGAAGAGATGTTTCCCTGACCATGGCTGGGAGCAGTCCCAGTCAATCTTTGGGCATAAACATAAATATTTAGAAGGCACTTTGACAACATGGCCATTTACTAAAATAAAAATAGTTGCTTCTGTCCTAGAACCTATGGTTTCTCAGACATTGAGCTTTTGCCCAGGTTTATGGTACCAGGCATGAATTCCCTCCTACAAAGCAGGTCTCAGATCTAGTCAGAAAGAGCTTGGTGACCCCATGGCAGTCATGTCAGCATTGCACCATGAACACATCTTGTGTAGCCAGTAGGTGTTGTAGCACAAAGGGGCCAATGTTTATGTAAAATCATTGATATCTTTTTCTATCCAGCAACCTGCATAGTACCTCCTGGCACCATGTCTTTATCCAACAGGGAAGAAGTTTCCTGGTCAGTTTGAAATTGATTTCCCTATGTCTTGTAGCTGAAGCACATTGTATCTTCTTCAATAGAATCTTAGCATGTTGGTAACCAAGATCAATGACAGTAGCATGTATTGTTGGGGGAGGGGACGGGTGATTGTAATTCATAGGGAGGTGGCCCATGCCTCGTACTGCTATTTCCACTTACTAACACATGTCTTCTAGGAGCAATATTGTCCATCCATATCTTTGTTCAAGCTACTTAAAAAATACAAGTAATATCTGTATATGTAAGTCAGCCTGGACTAGTACTCATTGTGAGGCATACTTCCTATGATAAGATGAGATCCTTTGGTCTGCCTGTGAATTACAGAGTTTTCCTTGTTTACCATGAGGACATACCCTATGTGTACACCTGTGGGTGTACCAGGCATTTTGAACTCCAGTGCCATTAAATGGTTCCGTCCAGAGTCTTTGGACATTTCTGCATGTGTTTTTGTCAAATGGTAACAGTGAAGGACCCTCCATAAAGCTGTTATCTGCACAGAACCTTGACCTGAGAGTTTGAGTTTCTGTGGTGCCCATGCATATACAGTCTCCTCTCTTCAACTCCAAGAAGCCTACAGAATCCATCAGGGCCCAACACTCACTGTGGGATGACTGAGTATCCTTAAGAAAAGCCCAGAAATCCCATGGCTCTCTTAATTTGTTTCCTGTCTTCCAGGGGTTATTGTAATGGCACTGACTAAGATCTAAGGACTTGAAACTCCTAGTTAGATCCATGTGGACTTTGACTTTTTCTTTTCAGTTACCCCAGGAGGGAGAAGAAATTTAATGCTTTTTACTCCATCTTGACTGGAAGTGAAAAACACATGAGTAATTTTAAGGTTTCAGACACATATTTCTAAACTGTTCCCCAGTACTATCAGATAATAAATAACAGACCCCAAGAGCATTATGTTCAATATCTAGCCATAGTTTTATTAAATGTGTCAACTGGACAAGTGGTAAATACTACTTTTTAACATGCAGTTATAGTTTGGATATGAACTGACTACCTGGGAAGCTCATTATTAAAAGTTTTGCTCTGGCTGAGTTGGTAGGTGTCTTAGTTAGGGTCTTGTTGCTGTGAAAAGACACCATGACCACAGCAACTCTTATAAAGGAAAACATTTAATTGGGGCTGGCTTACAGATCAGAGGTTTAGTCCATTATTATCATGGAAAGCATTATCATCATGAAAAGCATGGCATTGTGCAGGCAGACATGGTGTTGGAGAGGTAGCTGAGAGTTCTACATTCAGCTCAGAAGGCTGCATGAAGACAGAGTCACAGTAGGCCTGGCTTGAGCTTCTGAAACCCAAAGCCCATCCCCCAGTGACATTCATCCTCTAACAAGGCCACACCTACTCCAACAAGGCCACACCTCCTAATGTCACTCCCTAAACATTCAAATATATGAAGGCCATTCTTATTCAAATTACAGTAGGTCCAACCACTGAAGTACAGTTACTTTTTTTTTTTTTTTTTTTTTTATGTGTGTGTGTGTGTGTGTGTGTGTGTGTGTGTTGCTGGAAAACAAATCCAGGACTTTGTACATACCAGGAAGGTGTTCTACTACTGAGCTACATTTTCAGCCACACTTGGTGATTGAATCATGAGGGCTCTGGCTTATTCAGTAAACTAACTCCTGGATGGTTTCATGATATAGTGGTGTTATTGAGATAGTGGAAAGAACAGAGGTGGGCCCCACTGAGGGAAGTGGATCACTGGAGACCTATCCTGGGGAAACATGCCTTGTCCCTAGCCCTCTTCCTGTCTCACTCTTTACTTGCTGTGGGCCATGGGATGAGCTGTGTAATGTTCAGCCTGGCCTCAAGTTGGCAAGCAGTGGGGGAACTGGCTGGGTACTGAGACCTCTTTGTTGGTTTACAGACTTAAGTGCTCCTGTAGGCTGTTTTTATTCAGGGACTTGTCACAGTGACAAAAAGCTAGTACACATATCATTCTCTGAGTCGCCTGAGAAATAGAATGTACTTTCATCTCTTTGTGAGTCATTTGCAGGTCCTCTTTGGTGGTCTTGACTGTTCATAGACTTTATGACATGTTTATTAGTTTAAAGAAACACTCATGGGATCCGAGTCAGCACCAGGGGTAGAGACACCAGGCAACCACTTTAGATTTCTGTTCCAGAAAGCTCTTCTATGTAGCAAGAGACTGGGGAACAAGAGGCAGCAGGGAGCAGGATGGAAGCACCCAGTCAAGGTGATCTAAAAGCCAGAGCAAGCCTGGTACTTAACCCAGAACACAAACTAACTAGCTCTTTGTTAGCCACAAACAGGGGTTTAATTACCAACCAGTCTAGGCACAGTTCTCCGGACACTGGCTTCCTGTATGATTGCAGGTGGTGGCCAGAGATCTGGATTTACTGGCAATTTCATGGAAGTGACTGGGGGGTTTGGCACAAGGAACTGTGTTGATCAGATCTACAATTAGTCAGACTGTGCTCTGTAATGTCTGCTTGGGCCAAATAACAGTTGCCATTGAAAATAGAGTCCTATTCATTATTTAGCTCATTTCACTGGGGAAAAATAACTTTGCAATTTAGTTAAGTTCCTCCACCATGCTGCATCAGAGGCAGAATAAAAGTAAGTAGAGTTATGTGAAACACCAGGTTTACTTTAACAAACTTTGAATGTTCTTGTTAATTTTGATTACATTTAATAAATAAGTAAAAAGAACATTTTATGCTATTGACAAAAGTTTCCAAAATGAATAAACAGCTTAAAACAAAACTGACATTTATTTTATCTCAGACTGAGTTATAGTATTCTGCAGATTGTCCAATATTAACCTTCTGGGTGATCTTTAAGTAGAGCAAATGTTAGAGCAGAGTAGCTGTGAGCTTGCAAATGCATTCACACAAGTGCTGGGGCCATTCCTAGGGCCATTACTAGTTTTTGCACTTTCCAAGAAGAACCATGAGATGTTCAAGACTATTCTACATCCATCTGTATATTACTCTCCTCCAGATGCCCTAACAAAATACTGTGGCTGGGTGGTTTAAACAACAGAAATTTGTAACAGTTTTCAAACCTAGAAGTACAAGCTTGAGGTGCCAGAGGCACTGATCCTTCTGGAGAGTTGGCTTGCAGATGGCAGCCTTCTAGCCATGTCCTTGTGTGGCCTTCCCAATATGTGTGCCTCCTACGTATCTCTTTTTTCCCCTAAGGACACTGGTACTGCATCTCTTACAAGTTCACTTAACCTTAATTATCTCTTTAAAGCCTCTATTTCAAATAAAGTCACATTGAAGATTAGGGCTTCCACCTATAAATTTTAGGGGAGGCAATTTAGTGCGTAGTAATTTTCAAGGAGTACCTTATGCTGAGGGGAAGGCAGAGGAAATGGAGAAGAATTTAAGTTTGGTGCCAAGTTTCCTGATGTTTCCAGTAAGAATATTATTGAGAAAGTCTTGCTCTTTAACTCCTGAATACGAAAGTGGTGATGAGCCAGGGAAGAGGATTATTGTCTTGGGGGACAACGGGGCCAGTGGAGGCAAGGACAGTCAGTGAACATAGATATAAGTGAATATAAGGTCTATTTGAAAAGCAACTATGGGAGTCAGGAGGTTTTTTTACTTTTTAAGGTATCTCCTGTTACAAAGTTTACCAAGAAAACAATAATAACATAATAACACAGAGCTACCCACCCCAAGATTCTCCAATTGAAAGATCATGGAACCCTCAAACCCCACTTCCAGCTGATGTTAGTTATCTATGGAGCGGTTTGCTGGAGTCTGGAAATGCTTCCTCAGGGTCAGTATCAGCTCACATCTCCACTTCTTCTTCGTTCAGTATTCAGTGACATCGAATTAGTGGCTTGGAATGGGCCATAGTAATTGGCAAGCCCTGTATTAATCAGACTTTTGGGTTTTTCTAAGAACCTCTTACTAAAGGTTAATGGCCAATCACTGGGTCATGTGTTCATGTCATTTGGGTGAATACCATTGCTGACCACTTGGTTTAATACTGAAACAACTGAAAGAAAAAAAAATCAGTGAAAAAAAAAAAGATAATCTGGGGGTTGGGGGCAATATCTTAGCTCCTTGCAAGCATGAGGACCTGAATTTGTTCCCAGAACAGGCCAGATGTGATGGTGTGTAGTTGGAATCCTAGCACAGGGGAAGATGGGAAAGTGGATTCTAAGGACTAGTCTAATTGATGAGTATCAGGCCAATGAGAATTCTTGTCTCAAAACACAAGATGGATAGCACCTGAGGAATAACACCAGATGTTGATCTCTGGCCTCTGGCTTGCACATGTGCATGCATGCAAGCATACCTATGGAAACAAACAAATGAGACACGGACACGAACATGGACACAGATACCTTGATGGTCTGCCTTGCCCTGATCAACCCAGGTCAAGATCCATCTTCAGCTCTAGCATTCCTGCTTTGGAAAAAGTAAAATGGCTTTGCCAACACATCGGTTGCCCTGTGACCTGGAGGTATTGAGTGTCTTGGAATATACTAGAAGCTGGTAAATGACAGTCGTTTCAAGGTGTCAAGTGCTTGGATCCTTCACAAACAAGAGCCAAGGCTGAAGAAGAGCCAAGGCTGTAGGCAGATAGCTGAGTTTGGCTCAGCTGTCTGGGAGTCCTGGGAGTCAGAAACCTTTGTGTATCCCCATCTTTGGGCTCTACAGATATTCTATCATACTATCACAGAAATTCCAGAATCATGAACCCCACTGAACCCTGGTGACCAACTATGACCCTAGCAGTGCATGCTACTATAAGCCTGTATGGTACTATGCAATGGCTGAGGAAATTCCTACTCTGTTCCTACTGCCTGTGTCCTCATTACTGGAGTGGGCACACAGTGGGCACTCCATCATCAATGCTGTGTGCATCCTATGTGCCAGGATTATGAGAGTGTCCCTACTTCCACAAAGACCCAAGAGACAGTGGCTCCTTCTGTCACACACATATTCTGCCAAAACCAAAACAATCTATAGGTGGTTACATTATTGTCTTAGTTATGGTTTCTATTGCTACAAAAGAAACACCATGACCAAAAAGCAAGTTGGGAGCAAAGAGCTTATTTGGCTTACACTTCCATATCACTGTTCATCATTGAAAGAAGTCAGGACAGGAATCCAAACAGGGCAGGAATCTGGAGGCAGGAGCTGATGCAGAGGCCACGGAGGGATGCTGCTTACTGGCTTGCTCCTCATGGCTTGCTCAACCTGCTACCTTATAGAACTCAGGCCCACCAGCTCAGGAGTGGCACAACCCACAATGGGCTAGGCTCTCCCCCATCAATCACTAATTAAGATATTGCTCTACAGCCAGATCTTATGGAGGTGTTTTCTCAATTGAGACTCCCTCCTCTCAGATGACTATAGTTGTGTTAAGTTGACATAAAACTTGCCAACACAGCTATGGTTCTCAGCTGGAACCAAACCCAGCATGGCCCACCAAGCTGTTTATTATAAAAGTATAGAGACAATGGATCTACCAGATGTTGAAATCATAACATAGGCTTATAAGAAATGTATTAATCACACTTATAAGGTAAGGTAACATGACGCTTACAACGTAACACAATAGTGGGCTGGGAACAGAAAGAAAATAATGTTGACAAAATGCCTAATAAAGAATCTAAGAGTGCTTAGAGTGAAATAGTGAGAATTATGAGATTGCAGTTGGACAAAATTAGGGAAACAATTTCAAAAGTGAATGAAAAACTTCAAAGAGATAGAATCTTGAAAAAATAGAAATTATGGAAATAAGGAAGTAAATAAGTATATTTCGGAAAAGATGGAAGATTTGTTTTACACTAATGAAAGTAATGCCAGATACTATTTGCCATTGACAAATAGAGATGAGGAATACTGAGAAAAGTTACTGGTAGGAGTGTCTTAGTCAGGATTGGCTGCTGTCACAAAAGCTCATAGCCTGGATGGCTTAAACAAGAGTTTATTCATTGTAGTTCTTGAGGCTGAAAAGGTTAACTTCAAGGTACTGTCAGATGGACTGTGTCTTTAGGGCTTTCTTTCTGGTTTGCACATGGCTATTTTCTCCTGTTTCCTTTCATGGCAGAGAGACAGAAAGAGGCAAAGAGAAATCTTGTCTTTTTGTAAAGGCCTAACTCCCATCATGGAGGCTCTACTCCTGTGATGTATCTCAGTCTATTTCTAAAGATCTAACATGCTTACTTTTATGGGGATAGGGGTGGTCCATGCTCAATGTGTGGAATTTGGAGGACACAAGAATTTGGTTCATAGCTAGGAGCTGGAAAGATAAATAGAATTTACCAAGAAGGTTTGAGGATGTGAAGGGGGAAGGGAGCACACAGACTGGCATTCAAAGACAAGGAACCATCAAAACAACACTTGGCACAGCAAGTTTATGGAACGGCAGGTTGTTTCATCACAGACAAAGTTTTGGACATGGGAGAAAGCCAAGATGGCTGCTCAGTGGCTGACATATTTTACACCAATATTTTCTTTGCCAGAACTGGAAGTTATTTGAGGTTTCTGCAGAGAGATCATATTTACATTTTAGTCATACCACTCACTCTCTGGAGAGAGTAAAGAATGGGTTGTCTTAGGGGCAAGAAATGATTCTGAACGCTATTGTGACAGTCCAGGGGATGGAGAATGCAAGTTGAAGTAAGTTGTTGGTGGGGCTAAATTATCACTTACAGATGAGTGGAGAGTAAAAAGGGAAGCTGGGGTAGAGACTGTCTCACTGTAGGAGGCAGGGCTAGCCTGAGGGTGTGTATGGCTTAGACTTGAAATGTGGAAACTTCGGAAGGCAATAATAGTAGCTGCCAATTATTGAAGGCTTACTGTGGGCCACACACAGCTGAAGGTTTTCATTGAAATGCTCAAATTCACCTCTCATAAATGAGGATAGGTTATGATTCCAAGCCATGTTTGACTCCAAATGAATGCTTTTAACCTTTCATTTCTACCACCTTCCTAAGCAACCAAAGATCCTGAACTGAAAAGCTTGTTCTGTGACCTTCTGAGGAAGGTATGGTCTGGAAATGGGTATCCTATATGCACACATAAGCATTTGAATCTATCTGCATACACACATGACATCTCAGGGAGAAAGTGCAGTATTGCTGATGTTTGGTTCTCTAAAACACCATGGTCACTAAAGATAGTCACTTGGCAAAGGAGAGGGAAGCAAAAGAGTGAGGAGAGGAAAGGGACATTCTGAGATTAAGATCTGATTCAGTGTTGGCCCATCTGTAATGGGCTATACCCATCAGAATTATTAAAGACTGGGTGGAGATGGCTGCCATTTACATTCCAGAAGGAAAGTTACAACAACAGGCAAGGCAGCCCTATGCAAGCAGATAGCTTGTGTGTGGAATTGCAGGGAGAGAGCTGAAGGCCAGCACTTCTCATACAGCAGTTCTTTGAGAAGCCCTTTCAGTGGTTTATTTCTGTAAGTACTTCTGACGTTAATCTGATTATTCTAGGGGATCGATGCCCTTGGTTCAGAGTCTCTGGGTGTGGCAGGCTTCTTAACTTCCCTGGGCCTCTCTTTTGTGTTTTTGTTAGACTCTAATAATATTTTATAGTGGAACACAGTGCAGATCAAGAGAGATGGTGGTTGTTGGAGTACTGGGTGCATAGTAAGCTTTCTTAAATGTTAGTCACTATCCAGAAAATTCATCCTGTACTTTGAAACTTTATATAATTGCATTGTTTCCCCATTCCCGTTCATTCCTCCAGCTCTTTCCATAACAACCCCCTCTTGAAATCATGGTCTCTTTTTATTCTTTAGTTGTTATTGTTATACACACACTTGCACAGATTCATATATGCCTAAATATATAAATACAACCTTCTCAAACTGCTATTAGATCATATCTCCTAGAAATGACAGAGAATATTCACCCATGATGCCTCAGCAAAATGGCAGCCTACACAATAGACACTAACATGGGAGGGGAAATTTCATGTTATACTTTTAAAACTTTGACTATTTTCATTGATGATTAGTTCAATCTCTCTACTCAAAACATGCTTGTGGCATCTTCTTTTTTACAGAACTGAAAATGTGAACATCTTACTGATTGATATGATTAACATTAACTGGCTTGAGTTCATTGCAGGAGGAAGAGACAGAAAGGGACAGCACCAATGACTGAAAAATATGCAAGGAGTGAATTCATTTACTTGTAAACATCTTCCATAAACAGACAATCACAATGAGTAAAAGTGAAAATAAAATGTTGGAAACATTTATGTTTCCCTAGATCCATCATCCCTTTCCCTTTTCATCGCTGAGCTCATGGAGATGGTAGATCTCAGGTTCTTCTTCATTTCCCATGACTGGGTCATCTTTCCCATTGACCCCCCTCCACTTAGAGTGACTGGGTAGCTAGCTACAACCTTTTCCAGGTAAGAGGCAGGTAACTGACTTCCCCAAATTGCCTATGTTTTCTGTTTTCCCTGCTGGTATTTTTTTTTTTAATACAAGTGTACTTTTGAAGTCTATGAAGACTAATTACAAACCCACTGGGAAGTTAGTGTGATGTGATGAGCAGCCTTGCAGATCAAGGATAAGGAAGTTCACAGGATTCAGGGGAGCCCTTGGGCAATGTCCTCTGCTTTCATGAATTCCTCACAGTGCAGGGTTGCCTGGAAAAGAAAAGCCTCTGCTGAGTGATAATTACACATTCATGTGTTAGAAAACAAACTAGGAAAAGCCTTCTCCTAACAGTAATTTTGTGCCTTTTCTCTCCGACCTATGGACTTTTAACTGGATTGGTATTCCCTGGTGGGAGCTCTCATCACACACCTCAACACTCCTGCCCTAGCTGTCCCCAAGTCAGTCATTCCAGTCCCCCTTGATTGGTTGAGCCCTACAAGATGCTAATAATTGTCTAAAATCTGAGAGACCAGCACTTCAGAGGAAGGCAGAGGCAGGCCTTAGCCTCTGTGTTTGGTACATGACACCCAGACCTTTAACTAGCCCGGTATGTGAGCAGGAGGGATGTGAATTTGGAGCTGAGGAAGTAGGTGGAAAGCCTGGTCTTCAGTGCTGAGCTGTGGGGCCTTTAGCTTGTCACTTCCCCTCTCTGGGTTATGGTTATTTCAGCTGGAAGTGACAGAACTTCACTAGAACTTTGACATCTTTTCCAGCTCTTCAAATATGCAACGTTTTCAACTGTCTTCACACACTAAACCCTCTGGATATTCTTCAAAGTATGCTGGACTGAATGACCGCCAGAGACCTGGATCCAGGGCCTGATCTGGTCTCCTGGGTCCTAAAGAGCATTCTGGAGGACCCTGTCAAGAAGAACAAAACAGGGCAGGAGTGAAGGCTTGGCAGTTAAGAACACTGACTGCTCTCCCAGAGGATCCAGGTTCAATTCCTAGCACTCTCATGTCAGCTCATAGCTGTCTGCAACTCTGGTTCCAGGGAGTTCTTCTGGCCTCTGTAGGCAATGCACACCATGGTACACATACATGCATTCAGGCACATAAATAATCATCATTTTTAAAAAGAACAAAATAAGAGCTCACTTTTACAAATTTCCAAATCCTCATGTGGATACCACATTTTCAACATCTCTTCCATCCTGGAACCTCTAAAGGGTCTATGCATGTGAGTGACCTCGAACTCTTCAAAGTGAATCTTTAGGGTGCTAAGACATCGGCATGTGCAAAAGTTTCCGAAGCACTCCCGACATGGATGGTTTCAGTGCAGGAATCGCTTAGGGCAGATTTTGAATTCCAAGGACAAATATGGGAACACCTAGAGATGCCTAACTCAGAGGAGTCTTCTTGTATGGAAACCTCTCATCCACAAACCTCTCTCCTAACTAATTCCCTCTTGCCAGAAGGCTGTCATTGGAAATTGCCTTCTCCAGGAAGGCTTCCCTGATTCTCTGATTAGCAACTGTAACATGAGCTTTTCTTGGCCCAGCTAAGTTCTGCAGCCCTTCTCTGCCCCCAAAGAAACACGTAGACACTATATTAGTTATGAATATTGTTGGCCATTGGCTATGGTTTCTTATTCTTAATCATTAACCCATTCCTATAAATCTAAGTATTTCCACATGGTCATATCTTACCAGAGAAAGATCTAGGGACCTCTTTCTCCTCTGAAGTTTTACATCTCAACTGTTCAGCATCTCAGCAGAGAAGAGAAGAGGAGAGGAGAGGAGAGGAGAGGAGGAGAGGAGAGGAGAGGAGAGGAGAGGAGAGGAGAGGAGAGGAGAGGAGAGGAGAGGAGAGAGCGATTTCCTGCTTGCAGCTTATACACTGATTCTGCCTTGCTACATCACTTTCTGGGATCCCATGATGGCTCCTCCCTGCCTATACTTCCCTCCTTGTCTCCTAGTCCCACCTATCTTGCTGCCCTATTGGCCAACAGTATTTTATTCATCAATCAATAATATAAACATAAACATAAAAGAAGAACATTCCCCATCAAGCAACTCTCTTCTCACTTGGCTCAGGTCCCTGCTCTACAACACTTTATTATAATCAGTCCTTTACCATTCTGCCTCCCTACTAAACTGTAATCTCCTTGAGGAAATAAATGATGTATCCCTAGGCATCTTGGCATCCCCAGGTCCTAGCATAGTGTCCAGTGCATGAGACCTTCATTGAAAAAAAAGTCAGAGGGTTAATAAATTATTTTACATAGAGGAATATCTGCTGCTTTCTCATTCTCTGCCTTCCTTGCTCCTTCTCTTGCTTGAGAGCCTGCAAAGATGCTGCTATGGTTTGAGCATGAAATGTCTCCAAGGCTGTGGATTTGAAAGACTTGCTATCTAGCTTATGACACCATTCTGGGAGACTGTGGTATCTTTGAGCATTAGGCCTAACTGGCAGATACAGGGCTGTTGAAGAGAACTGGCCAGGTTCCTCACTGAGGTCTCTGCTCCTTGATCTGTCAAAATAAGACCATACAGCAAGCACCCACTTTTGAGAACAAAGCTCCAGCCAATATTGTCTTTGCCCCCATGATACTTTGGGCCAAAATTAATCCCTTCCTCCCCTCAGTTGCCTAGTATCAGCACTGAGGAACAGCAACAAAAGAGGGACCAACACTGATGCCTTATATTCTAGTCAGAGCCCTACTTAAAATCCAAGGTCTCAATCCTCTACTGAATACACATGAAGAAACTGAATTAGCTGTTAGAAAGCATGGATGCTAGGCAAAGGGACTCCAGTGCACAGTATCTGGAGGATCCCAAGGGATCCTGGGGAGAACCAGAAGGCACACTTAGATGAGACCTGGAGATAGCTTAGACTATGAACTATTTTCAGAAGGCAATACAAGATGGATGGAACCCATTGGGTGCTTGAGACACATATCAACCAGCCGCATAGGGACCCATTATCCTCCTGGTAACAAGCAAGAATGAAGCCATGATCCTTAGCCACACCCAGGATGGAACCCAGAAGAGAGGATGCCCAGTGGAAATTGTACTTCTAGAAGGATGTCCATACCACAAGAATGGACATCTTGTGGACAATGGAAAGTAGCTGCTAGAGAAGACAGGGGTGTTGAAAGAATGACTCGAACACTTGTCTTCTGGCCCTTCATTCACCTGCTTCCATTCATCCAAACCAGAGACACAAAGGAGTCTGGCACTGTGAGGCATAGAGGTCAGCTCTCCTGACACCATCTCAGAGCCCAGTGGAGAAAAGTCACAGTAGCTCAGGAGGTAGGATGAAGCAGGGAAGTAGAGCTGGGAATTGGGTGATGACGGTGCACTGTGGTGTGTTAGAAGTAATAAATCGACTGTCATTGAGATCTGTCAGGAGTATATGTAGTTCAAAGTAATTCTACCATTTTTCTTATCCAAAGCGAAAACTATCAAACTCTGCTTAGTTCATAAGCAGCTGGCAAGTAAGGGAGCAAAATGTTTCCCTGAACCCTGCTGCTACTGTCTAGCAACATTCAGGGATCTGAGCTCTTACCTTTTTACTTCTGACCATTACTTTCGAGAAGTAATTGTTCTCATTTATACAAAAGTCACAGCTTTCCTCCCCAGACTCAACAGCTGTTGGCACTGCATCTTCCCTTCCCACCTGCAGGTTGTCCTAAGGCATCCCCATTCCCAGTGTAGGAGTCAGACTTGCCTTCCCAACCGCAGCTTCCACTGAGATCCACTGTTCCTATACATGACTACTCAGCCCTATGGGCCATAACACCGAGTGTGGGTGCTGTTGGTCACCTCAGTCTGAGTCCCCGGAGATTGCCCATGACACAGAGGTGTAGAGTGCAAAGAGGTCTAGATTTATCTGGCTCTAAGGGGCAGCATGGCTTCTGCAGCAATCCTGAGGAGACCAGAAGGGGTGTCCCATCTCACATCCCTTCTTGTCCTCATCTACTTTGGTCTATAAGACGTTTCCTCATTGACCTGGATCCCTTACACAGGGAGTCACATAGCAGATAGAGAGGCATCCTCTGAGGATGCACCAGTGTTTTTCTTTGCCTGAAGTCTGTCTACCATCACTCCTCAACTGGCTGCTACCATGACTCCGCCTCAACTTATCTCATTGGCTTTTTCACATAAGAGAAGATAATGTAGGGGTGGAGCTATGTAGCTCCTTTTTTCTCCTCTGACATTTAAATTCTATTTTATTGCATATCTATCTACATATATATGTATATATATACATATACATATATATACATATACATATACATATACATATATATATATATATATATATATATATATATTGTGGTGTGTGTGTGTGTATGTGTGTGTGTGTGGTGTAGTGTACGTGTGAAGGTCAGAGGACAACTTGTAGGGATTGATTTCCTTCTTCCACCATGTGGGCCATGAGAATCAAATTTAGGTTCTCAGACTTGACAAGAAGCCTTTGCTTCTGCACTATCTTGCCAACTCTTTCTTTTGTTTTTAAATTATCTGCCGGGGGTATTTCAGCATAAGGATGTGCTGACCCCAAACACTTTCTAACTTTCTAGGTCCTTAAGCTTGTAGTTGAACTTGGAATCTGCAGTGCTGCATAGCACTTCTCAAGTTGATATTTTTCTCTTCCAATTTTCCAGAAAGGACGGAGGGTCTGGTGGAGGGAACAAGAGAGTCAGCAGTGGGAAGGAAAGCAAAACAAAACAAAGTCATTTGGCTGAGATGGACAAGGTTGGCTTCAGAAAGAGCCTAGGGCTAAGGCTGTGTGAGTGACAGAAGAGGAAGCCAGAGAGGCTCCTGTGGGAGGGAGGAGCCCCATGAAAGGGGAGGAGCCCCGTGGGAGGGGAGGAGCAGGTGTTAGGAGTCATGCCCAAAGCTGCTTGAATGAGAATGTTGCCTGGAGTCTTTTGGACTGAGGCTACAAAGATACTTTCTTCCTACTTTGTCTGGGGCTTGTGGGTCAAGGGTGCAGCAGGGGATGACTCTAAGGGACTAGGGAGACGCTAGATAAATAACACAAGTGCACCCTTAGATTGGAATTCCTCAAGGACATGGCCCATGGAATTTTCTTTGTCCTTTAATCACCAGAACCTGGGATGCTCAATGGGCACTGGATGGATATGTTGAGGAACCAAGGAGTAAATGAATGAATGAATGAAAATTAGGTGAATGAATGCATTAAAACAGAGTAATTTTCATTTCCCCTCCCTGCCTCCATATTCTCTCCTTCTCCAATAACAGGTAGACTGGGTGCAGATTGGGGTCCAGGCTAGCTTTCTCCTCCCTGGTTCACTGGTAACCTGTGGCTGAGAAAAACCCAGAGATGACTGTGATCTGCTATTTCTTTTTATTCAGCTCTCAAATCCAGGGCTGTAAACCTTGACTTGTAACTCTAGACAAGGGTGTGGCCTCCATGCTTTGGGCAGACAGCCTTCTTGACCACAGGTTTTTGTCTGAAGTCAGTCTCCCTCTATCTGGGGGACAATTATAAATAGCCATGCCCATGCCAAAACTGGAGATATCCTAACCCTTAAAAGGCTAATTAAAAGTACCCTGGGAATATGGAGTCCATCACTATAAAAGCCAATGGCCCCGCTGCCTACTCTGACTCAGAGGCCCTATGACTCACAGCTTCCTGACTCAGAGTGCTTCAGGCAGGGTTAATAAGTTCCAGAGCATCTCTTCTCACTACCATCTGACAGGAGGAGGGGTGCTCTACCCAGGTGATAATTGCCTTGACCTTGAGTTTACCAAAACCTGGCAAGAACTTGCTGTTGTGACCCTGGAGCATTGAGAAGAACAGACACCAACCAGGGGCACATAGAGGCACGGCAAAAACCTGGATTCACATTTGTGCTGAGAAATTGAATGATCTGATGAGACCCAACATAGAATCCTTTGGTTTCCTTGAAAATTTTAGGCTTATTCAGGAGGCATGGAGCCATAGGGGTGGGGGGACTTAATAGACAGAACCTTAATGCAGGTTCTGGTTGCATGATGACAGGCAAATTTCTACACTCTCTGAGCCTTAGTTTACTTACCACGTAAATGGAAATAGTCATAGTATATACCATATATGTTGTTATGAGGGATCAACAAAATAGCATAGCACCTGGTGGGTAATAAATGAATTATTGCTCTTGCTTTATTCTTCAAAACTCAGAGAGAGGTCAAGAAGACCTGAACATTTATATGTTATCTAAAGTGTGTTCCCTGTTGTCCACTACTAGCATTAAATACAGCCAAGAAGGAAAGACAGATGTGGTATCTTCATTGCAACTGGAAGGTTGATTCCTATACTAGTGTACAGCATTGTAACACTCAAGAAGTACTCTGTGGTTACACTAACTTCCAACTATTGCCTATTCACACTTACGCTGAGCTGCTACAGCTACAAAAAGGACTGGCAGTATGGCAAACCCTGCCCTGGGGATGTTCACAGTCGGCACGGAAACAAGTTCTAACACAGACGGTAGACATGTGGTAGGGATAGGGCTCAACAGCAGCCAGGCTTGAACTAGCCTGTCTCAGAACCATCAGCAAATTTAAGACATGCAGCTTGGACTCCACCCACACCTTCTTCTGTCAGGGATCAGGCCTGGGAATGTATATTTGTAGCAAGGCATACTATTGCTGCTGTGTTGAGGCTGTTTGAATATTGTTGTCGTAATAGAATTCAGAAGTGATGGGCTGGGGAAATGGCACAACAGTTAAGAGCACTTACTGCTCTCTCAGAGGACCTGAGTTCAGTTCTCAGCACCCAAGTTGGCTGGCTCACAACTGCTTGTAACTCCAACTCCAGGGCTTCTCAGCACCCCCTTCTGGCCTCCATAGGCACCTACAATCACCTGCACTCATATCCGTGTGTGTGTGGGGGGAGGGTGTAGACACATGGTGTAAATATTTTTAAAGTTATAGGGTAATTTATAGAGGAAGAAGAGATAATAATAATAAAAATATTTTTGAATGGGTATGGGGGGGAGTAGCTCTCTGGAAGGACTTCATGGAGCAGCAGCAGTATTAAAGCTTAGAGAAAACCCTGAAAAGTCAAGAGAACTTCAGAGACCTCTAGCAAGCCCAGAGTGCCAAGGTGTATGTGTTGGGGTGGGAGGGAAGAGGCAATGCTGGCCATTGATTTCTAAAAAACCCAGATGTGTGACTGGAGAAATGGCTCAGTGGTTAAGAGCTCTTCCAGAGGACCTGAGTTCAATTCCCAGCACCCCACATGATGACTTACAACCTACTGTAACTCCAGTTCCAGGAAATCCAATGCCCTCTTCTGGCCTTCTTCAGGAAGGTGCATAGACATGTGCATAGACAAAACATCCATACACATAAAATAATAAACTAAAAATATAAAACAGATCCAGGTGATCTGGCTGTGATGATTTTGTAAAGGACAGGGGTTCACCAACTATTCTGAAAATGGGGATAGCATTAGTAATTCTCTGTCTTGGTGGTTATGTCTATTAGTGAAATACGTTAGGGGAAGTGAAGACAATATTAAGACTGGTTGTCTTACTTTCTACGTTCTTTTATGAGGTGGGGAGGGGAACTGGCCCTGTGGGAGGAGAAAGTAGGCTTCAGACATGGAGAGTGAAATAGAGTTGAGCTTGGCATACAGACTAGGCACAGATTTAAAGGTCAGGTCACCTTGGTTTAAACTGAGATTTCACATCAAATTACGTGTGCAGGAGAGGGACGGCAGCAAGTGAAAGATGTCCCTAAGGAACAAAGTCTGAGTTCTTATGCCAGGACTGAAGAAGGAGATTTGGGGAAGAGGGTAAATTAAATGAGGACAATCCAGGCCTTGCTTTCTTGTTCATTAGATTTGAGGTATGTACTAGCTATGCAGGAACTTACATTGCAGCCCTGGATTCAGTAGAGAGGTGAGCTGGGTGCTCATGTCTGAGTGTCATGTGGAGACTATGATGAGACCAGGGGAGCTAGATGACCTCACCAGTGATGACACATTTCAAGAAGAGAATCACACAAACAACCAAATCCCGAGGGATCTCTGTCTACTCTTAAGGGATTGGTGGAGAAAGCTGGCAGAGAAGCTTCTGAAGACTGGTGTAGGAGACGCCAGGAGACCAGCATTCTGTCAGGAAGGCCATGAAGGGGGAGGCTTCAGCAAGAGAGGGATTTGTAGCATTAACTTCTCCAGAAGCTGAGTGGGAGGAGAAGAGGAGCCAACAGACATGTCTACTGGGACCTTCGGGATACATTTGCTTTGCAATGTGGATCAGGATGTGGTGGCAGAACCTGGGAAAACGGGGGAATGAAAAGGCAGAGGAAGTTGGTGTTGTGTGCTGATAGGAAAGAAATGAGACAGAAACTCAAGAGGGAGATGACTTGGTGGCTGTTCATCAGTTATCTAGGGTCCTGTGTGTACAGGAGAGGAGGAAGTTGGGAAGGAAGCTGGGATTAAAGAGGGAGGAAGGAGCAAGATGATGAATGCTACAGAATTTGGGAGAAGATGAGATGGAGGAATTGCCCAGAGACCGAATGTCTCATTTTGAATGAGTGAAATCTCCTGGGTATCCTGGCAATGACACTGTCTTGGATGGGATCCAAGCCAAACTCTCCTTTCACTGAAGCCTACAGCGTGGTGACACAAACATACCCTCCTCAGCCTCAAACACAGGTACCTGCTTTTTCTCTATGGCCAATCTTCCCCCATACTAGAATTCATAAAAGACCAGAGCTGAAGCAAGACTTTCATGTTCTAATTTTTCAGAAAATTTATTTCCTTTCTGGGTTAGCCAAATCAAGGAGTCTTACCCTTACCTGGATTCCCAAATTTAATTAGCCAACTTCCTCCTTCTCCTCTGGGAAGTAGAAAAGTAGACCTCGTTCATCTCCTTCCCTTCCCAGCCTTTGCTTATCTAAGCGAAGGGTCCCACAGGAGCTTCCAACTGATTTACTTCAGCTGGTCTCTTCTTGCCAGGCTGGCTCTGGTTAACCTTCTCCAGACTCTGGGGGCCACTTTTAGGGAGCTCTGCTAGGTATTCTGACCTGCTAATAGGTCCCCAAAGGGAAGTCCACACTGTCACAGTAGATCTTACTACCCAACACCTAGTGAAATCCTAGGCTTTGCTGAGCTCAGCCAAGACACCACAGGAAACATGTGATCTGGGATTTCCCCAGAGACTGATGCTGTATCTCAAAGAATAACGCTGAACAGAAGGAGAGCAAGGCTGGTGGAATTAAAAGAGTTTGGGGTTTTTATTTAAAGAGCTACTACCCCTTAATTTTCTGAGTCTGTACTTGAGAGGGAGGAGCACGGTGAGCCAGCAGGGGAATGGAGGAAACGCATTGTAGTCTCAGAGTGTGCTGTTCTCAGCCCTTTATAGTATTAACTATGAGACAATTGAGGAGCTCTCATAGTTACAGGTGCATAGTTAAGGTCCATATTTTTCCTTTGTTCTCCTTGCAGGGAATGACTCCTGCATGTTGTGTCATGGGCAAAATGTAGCTTAGCCAGGGTCTGTTTTGTTCCCCTTTTGTTTTGCTTGCAGGGGATGACATCTCACTGTGGCACTAGTCCATGTGTAAAGCCTTTTAAGCACAGGTCATTGGGCAACATGGAAAATATGCTCTGCACCCCTCATGGAGTTCATTAATCTTGGTTCTTGAGACACTTGCATATCAAGCTCTGTCCTGTGCCATTCCCATAACCACAGCACAGGACACTGCCCCTGCCTCATCCTCCAGGTTAAACTGCTGATGGCAGGAGGAAGGAGGGGCTAAGTTAACTACAAAGGTGACAATCGAGCCCTGAACTTCTGTCCTGCAACATTTTCGAAACTTTTTAATAACAGAAATGTGAGGAGTAGGACTCCTTCCTATTTTTCTGTTTTGTTTGGGGCTTTAAAATAAAGTCATGGGCTGGAGAGATGGCTCAGCCATTAAAGGCTAAGCTCCCAACCCAAAAGATACTCATAGGGCCTCTGTGACGGTTGCACCAGTAAAGGCCCTGACCCTGAACGCAGGCACACACACACAAATACTTACACACACACACACACACACACACACACACACACACACACACACACACACGTGCACATGTACTCAGAAAATAATAAATGTCAAAAATACAGTAATGAAATGTGGAATAAATGTTTAAATACAGAGTGTGCCCTGCTTTGTAGTTAGACCTGGAGTAAAAAATGAGAAATTTGTATATGTGCAATATGTATTTCCAGGTGCAAAAACACTGCTAGCAAGACTTTATTGACTCACTTCCCAAAATATCAATCCTGTTATTTTTATGTTGTAGTAAACCAAAATGTTTAATACATGCTGGTAAAATGTGTTCATTGTTTCTGAGTGTTGACTGCTAGCCAAAGTGATCCAGTGAGTAAGTAAGGGAAAGGGTATGTCCATTTGTTTTTGCTGTTTTAGATCTCCTAATGTAAATTGCAGGTTCATACAGAGCCTGAGTACCAATGTGAGAATCAGATGGGTCTGTTCATTGATCATTCTCTGTGAATGTCATCAACTTACATGCCATCCTGATGCCTCAGTTCCTCTCGTGTAACATGTAATTATTATAATAATGATATCCTACCTCAAAAGATGGTGAGATTGAATATCTCATGCACAGGTGGGGATGCTCCCCACAAATACCCTCTGCACACCCAGACCTGAGCAGATTTGCTACAGGTTTGCACTGCGAAGGTTCATTTTTCTCTGAGGTTTGTCCTCCAATGGCAGGTACTGTCTTGCTGACCATGCCTGTTATGAACCCTCTTGTGGCCACCTTGCTGGAACTATTGGTGCAGGGCTTTAACAGCCAGCAAGTACCCTCTGGGAGGAATAGTGTCACAGTTCAGAACCCCGAGATTTCATGAGGCATTCATTGTGTGCTTAAAGCACTCTATCTCGGTTAGCCCTCAACACAGTGCTATTATTTTTTTCCTTCTTAATTTTATTTTTTTAAAGATTTTATTTATTTATTATGTATACAACATTCTGCTTCCATGTATATCTTCTCACCAGAAGAGGGAACCAGATCTCATAACGGATGGTTGTGAGCCACCATGTGGTTGCTGGGAATTGAACTCCTTCTTAATTTTAAAGCAGAAAACTGAAGTTAGGAAGTGGGTTTCTCTTGTTGCTGTTGTTTCTTTCTTTTTTGTTGTTTCTTTCTTTGTTATGTTTTGTTTTTTTTTGAGACAGGGTTTCTTTGTGTAACATCTCTGGCTGTCCTTGAACTCACCTTGTAGACCACATTTGCTGGCCTCAAACTCACAGAGATCAACCAGCCTCTGCCTCCTGATTGCTGGCATTAAAGGTGTGCACCACCAACACCCAGCAGGAAGTGAGTTTTTATTTTCAAAACATGAGAAGATTTATTGGGTTTACTTTCAAAACATGGAAAGATTTATTGGGTTCAGTGTCATGAGCCACTGAACAACGTATGTCTTGATGTCTTAATTCTTCACTTGGGTGGAGATGCATTTTTTTATTGAAAATAGATTTTTTCATACAATATATTCTAATTATAGTTTCCCCTCCCTCAACTCCTCCCACATCTTCCCCAACTCTCCACCCACCCAACCCACACCCTTTCTTTTTCTCTCTCATTAGTCTACAAATGGGCTTTTAAAAATAATAAAATAATAGAAGATAAAAAAGGATAAGATAGAAACAAATAAATAGGAGTAGGATGAAGCCAACAAAGTACCATGAGAAAAGGAGACAGAGAAAAAGCACAAAAAAAAAAAACACACAGAGATGCAGAGACACATTTGTACATAAAGAAATCCCACCAAAACACAACATAGGAAACCATAATATATACACAAAAGGCCTTCCAGGAAAAGGAAGAAATTGGAAAAAAATAAATCTACCCCTAAAAGATAAATGATCTAAGTGACTCCTTCAAATCTCACATTGAAAAATCAAACCGTAGCCAGGTGGTGATGGCAGTGCATGCCTTAACTGTAGCACTCGGAAGGCAGAGGCAAGCAGATCTCTGTGACTTTGAGGCCAGCCTGGTCTACAGAGTGAGTTCCAGGACAGTCAGCACTGATAGAGAAACTTTGTCTTCGAAAACAGAGGGGGAAAAGGGAGGGAGGGAGGAAGGGAGGGAGGGAGGGAGGGGGCCGGGAGGGAGGGGAGGGAGGGAGGGAGGGAGGAGGGAGGGAGGGGGAGGGAGGGAGGGAGGGAGGGAGGGAGAGGGAGAGAATCAAACACTATCACATCACAATGCTATGTTGAGATAGGATAGGACTTTCTCCCTTCTCATTCTAATGTAACAATAATTCCACATGTTTTGCCATGATTTTGAAGAGTCTTGTCTTTCTAGATCTTCCATTTAACCCCTTTGGTCCATTTTGAGCTGATTTTGCCTCACTTTTATTTGTTTACTTTAAATATTTTATTGGCATATATTCATTGTACAGAATCATGGATTTCATAAAGACATTTCATCCATTCAAATACAGTATTGTATTTTGACTGTACTCACCCCTTCAATTATTAAGCATTGCTTTGCTGCATTCAGTAATCTAGGTTGACAGTTATCTTCCAGAACTTAAAATACCCTGATGCATGCCCTCCTGGCTTTTAGAGCCTCTGTGGAGAAATCTGCCGTAGTTTGAAGGGTCTGCCTTTATATGTGACTTGGTGCTCCTCTCTTGCAACTTGAAATGGTTGTTCTTTGTTCTGTGTTCTCAGTATTCGAACTGTAATATGATGTCAGAGTTTCTTTCTTTGTCTGTTTAGAATTTTGAACTCCTGTATCCGGATGACCATCTGTTTCCTTAGATATGAGAAATTTACTGTGGTGGGTTTTGTTGAGTTTATTTTATATGCTTTTAGTGTGTAGTTTTCTATGCCTATGGTTCTCAGATCAGTCTATTAATAGTATTCTCTAGACCTTGCTTGTTCTGTTTGTTTTTTATGCTATTTTGTCTTTATTCTTGTCTCAATATTCCAATTCCCCTACCTTGTCTTTGGCCCTGACATTCTGCCTTCTACTTGATCTGTTCTATTGGTGAGGCTTTCCATAGAAGACAGATTCTTTTCCTAAGTGCGTAGGACATAAAAGTGCCATTCTCATCGATGGATTAATACCATTGTCAAAGGAGTGGGTGGATTAGTTATAAAAAGAAAGTTGAGTCTCCTTTTATTCTCTCTCATACGTGTGCTACCACATGATGCAATAGGAAGTCCCTAGCCTGATGCAGGCACCATGATCTTGGACTTCCTGGCCACGGAACTGTAAATCAAATAAATCTCTGTTCTTTATGAGGTACCCACATATAATAATATATGTTATAATAACTGAAAAAAATGCCCTTCTTAATGGCCTTATTCCTGACTTGCCACATTCTTTCTTCTCAACCTCATAGGGAACCTCTTAGTTTCTCTTTAGTTCTCTACAAGGAAATACAAGATTATTTTCTTCTTCCCTTTTTTATATAAAGGTCACACTGTGAGCATTGCTTAACTCCTCCCTTTTTCAATTATATATATCCCAGAGCTCCTTTCTGATTTTTTTTTTTTGAGACAGGGTCTCTTGTAGCAAAGGTATGCCTCAAACTGTTATGGAGTTGAATCTGACCTTGAATTCCTGATCCTCTATCTCCAAAGTGCTAAGATCGCAGGAGTGACCCACCATGAAATTTGGGGATTTTTTTCCTTTTCTTTCTCCATCTTTATCTCTCTTCCACACTCTGCCCCCTCCTTCTCTTTTTCTCTTATTTCAGACTGGCTTGGACCTCACCAAGTAGCTCATGCTGGCCTTGAGTTCCTGGCATCCTCCTGCCATAGTATCCTGATTGCTGGGATTGCCAGTGTGAGCCACCCACTCAGGTTTTCTATATAATTTTGTAAAAAGCACCTTCACAGTTGTCTAGTTTTCTACTCCATGGATGTTCTATAACTTACCCGAATCATTTCTCTATTGAAGAAAGAGGGGATGCTCTTCTTGTATCCTTTTTTACTATTTCAGACTCTACAAGGGACATCCTTGTGCACTCATCTCTTGGCATTATAGAGCTGTAGCTGCAGGTTAACTATCTGAAAACATGATAGTTTTGATGAGGACTTTTGTGGACAGTTGCCAGGAATTTTGACAGGTACGAATCTAGATACAAAGCCCTTCACCTCTGATATTGGCTGAGATACTAGTGTCAGGCCTCATACAAGTTGGTTTGCTAAGGACACATGCAGGAAGGACCAGCCTCACTCCCATCAGCTCCTTTTGTTGAGTCATGCACTGGATTGACCCATGGCCACTCATGTTAGCGGGTGACTCCAGGGAACCTACCTGAGCCTCTCTTCCTCTTTGCTTCCTGCACAGGTTTGTGGCAAAAACGTGGACAAGTTCTTCAAATTCTTCCTTGTATTCTTTGGACCCCCAACACTGGAAAACAGAGCCCAGACCCATAGCAGTCTGCAATGTGCCTCAATGAACTAGAGAAGACAGAGGCCCTGCACTCAGTAAAACATGAAGGGTTAGTTTTATTACATATTTTAAGTTCGAAGCAGAGTCTTGCCCAAGATGGCCTCAAACTCACAATCCTCCTGCCTCAGCTTCTGAAGCGCTGAGATCATAGGCATGCACCACCACCAGGCCCAGTAATACGTAAGCTGACTATTAACAGTGTGATTCTTGTATCTGTATGACTTTAGGTGAGGTTTTAACCTCCAAGCCTCTGTACTTTCATCTGGGACACAAGAAGAAGTTTGAACTCATTAAAGTGGTTGTGAAGGTTAGACATAATGTGTGGAAAGCACACCTCAGGCAGTACCAGCCTCTCGCTGGTACCCACATCAGTGACTCATAACCTCAGCTTCAAAGTCATCTTCTCATTGATGCTTTGACTGCTGGAGGGCCATTTACTTGTGGTTTACCACATCCCGTTGATGATGCAGTCTTCCTCACCATACAGCGGTGTTAAGCACCAACTCCATCCTTGTAACATCAAAGGACTCGGGATCATCAATTAGTCAGAAAGCTACTTTTCCCTGTACAGCCTAACTCATCGTGATTCTGTCCCTTAAGAAGCATCAAGGTTTATCTTGGGTCAGATAAGCTTGGCGATCCTACCAATTGGACCACCCACAACCACATAGCTTAGTGACAGGTGTCTGGACTCACAAGAAGCAAAGAGCCATGCCATCCAGAGCAGGCATTTTCACCTGTGCTCTGAGCTGCAGTTTCTGGTCCTCCACTTTCATCATTTTGGGATGTCTTGTCACCTCTCCTGACATAGAGGTCTCTGTCCTGCCATGAAGGAAATGAATGCATTATGAAATACAGACGACTCTGGGCATGACAGTAATGCAATGATGGATTGCCCTGATGTTTCCTCATCCCCTGAATCCATTAAAAGGGGGAATTGAATTCTACCTAATCAGGGCCTTCATTCCTCTCCTTAATTGCTTTATAAACTACTGAAAAGAAAAGTCACAAATGAGGCGCATATTAGCTATTCTCCCCAAGCTCACCTTTAGCCCATCCCCACCACAGTCCCATTTTTCAGTCCTTTAAAGTTGCTCAGCAGCAAAGATGCTAGGAAGCATCTATTCGTTTACACATTGTTCTGGGAGCTGAGGGAATCTGCTAATGGGATGGACAGTTCTTACAGCAGAAGAGGGGGAGTTGGGAAATGCACATGGTGTATGACTCTAACCTATCATTCAGGAGGATGAGACACTGACACAATTCTTCCTGAGCTGAAGCACTTGACAAGTTATTTGCATATTGCTTTTCAGATGCTTTGATCTAAAAGGCAGTCAGTCATTAGAGGCTGTCAGTTTACTTCATGAGAAGTCTGAGTACTTGAAAGCAGAGAAAAAAAAATCTCTCCTAAAGTTCTCTTTCTTCAATGTTTTTATGAGCTTGAAGAAAAGGATGAGAACTAATTGAACATCAAAACTCTAACCCTAACCAGGTTTACAACAATCTGATAAAGATTGTTGGAGGGAATACCAGGATTTGCAAAATTTTTTGTCCATTCTATTTTTTAGTATATTATTTGTTTCCCGATACATTAGGAAATGCTACTACATGTGCAATATGCAGTATGGTGGCCACTAGCCATGTGTGCTATTTGCATTTTAAAATGATTACAATTCAGTTGAATTAAGGTTTCAGGTCCTCCACAGCACTTGCTCTGTCACCACTGCTCAATGCTCCCTGTGTCTATTGGATGGTGCAACTGCAGCCTATGGAAATCAGACAGCTGTGTGCAGGAGCCTTAATCTCCCAGCCTGGGAACCTCGAAAAGCTCCACAATAGTTAACCATCTAATTAGCAACCTTTTGTCAAAGCCTTTTTCTCTTATTAGCGTGTGATCTTATTCATCCCTCTTTCACAGCCTACCTAGCCAAGGAGAGATAGTTTGCAAATTAAGGTTTGTGTGTTCATGGTTCTAGACCTTGTTAACTGTCAGGGTCACATGTCAGTCCTTCTGAGTCACTAAGCTTAGCTTAATCTATTACATTTTTTTTGATTAAGTATTATCAATGACCTGCTTCATTCTTCCCCCAAAGGGGAAAAATGCATTGGTTTTGCATAATGCTGGTATTCAACTGATAAGCATATGCAAATTTAGCATGAAAATAGGGTTGGATGTGTGAGAAACATCAGCAAACAGAACTGAATGCAATTCAGCTTTTGATTATGAGTTCACCCTCAAGCCTTGATATTTTAATTCAACTTGACCTACATATAAGGAAAGGAGAGGCAATATTTTATGAGATTGTTAATGAAATCTTCATTATTCCATACTGATGTGTTCTTTCAGAGGTGTGTCTGGGGCAGCCACTGTCTGTCTCTTCTACCTCCCTTACTACCCATTGTCTGAACCTCACCAAACACCAGTTGTTACTTGAGCAGGAGAAAGAAAATTGAGTGAATGATGAATGTCAATATGAATCTTTTTTAAAGCTTCTTCTAGGTCATGGAATTTGGTGATGCCATCCTATTTGATACATTAACTTTGAGACAGCATCTACAGCACCTAACCCTCTGTGTGTATTCATTTAATGACCACAACAACGTCCTTTCTCTGATGAGGAACCTGAGCCAAGCATAGGTTAAACAATTTGCTCAAGTTCCCATTGCAGGCTTTAAAACCAGACAGTGTAGATAGGACCACAGCCCAGATCTTATCCAAGAGGCTCATCACTGTGCTTGCCCAAGTCCCTTCTGGACTATGTCATGGTCTTAAGTATAGCCTGGTGTGGTCTGTTGGTTCCCAAAAGTCTCACTGCTTCTCATGGTAGTATGAGAGCCCTGTGGCAGGTGTCATAGGCTTATCCCAAAGACGTCAGGATCACCAAGGATCCATCTGGATTGTTTCAATTCTTCTCTTATCTGGACTGTTTTGTTGGAGGGAAGAGAATTCTACTCTGTCCCCTTTGTCTAGGCCTGGGCCTCAGTGTTCACCTGGGTGCCTAGGAAAAGCCAGGTAGTGTTTTGTCATGGTCCCTCTGGTGGACTTGGAACAGACTGGCATTTGTGAAAATGGTAGAGTATGCCTTACTCCTTGGGAATAGAAAATGCCTTTGGCGCCGGGCGTTGGTGGCGAACACCTTTAATCCCAGCACTCAGGAGGCAGAGGCAGGAGGATCTCTGTGAGTTCGAGGCCAGCCTGGTCTCCAGATCGAGTGCCAGGATAGGCTCCAAAGCTACACAGAGAAACCCTGTCTCAAAAAAAAAAAAAAAGCAAAACAAACAAACAAAAACAAAAAACAACAAAAAAAGAAAGACAGAAAGAAAGAAAATGCCTTTGGCAGGTGATGTTGACAGGACAGAAACACTCATGCTTCAAGACCCATTTCTGACTGTTAAAAACATAAGAGATAAAAGGCTTTTTCTTGTAGATTGGCCCTAGCTAGCCAACTGATAGCTTCTTAGGCATGGGAATGTGTGGGATGGCCTTACCCTGAAGTCCAGTGCACACCCATCTGCTTGGGAGCACTTGGTTGGCTCACACACAGGCTTGGCTCATGGGAAGCCTGTGTGAGCAGCATCATGTGGTCCTGTGATCTGAGCTGCTGGTGGGAACCACTCCCTACTCCATATCTGCTGCAAGGGCACTGACAGGAGGTGCGGTGACAGGGCCAGATTAGCAGAAGTAATACCTCTCTCTGGCTGCCTGGGTGGTCTTCTTTTCTGCCACCCTGGAAAAGATGATTAGATACTGGGTTGATGTGAAGCTTCCAGATCATAGGCCAACCCTTCTCCTTGTTCTACAGATAAGGAAACCAAATCTTGTGGTAAGAGGACATGCCCAAGATCAGTTTGATTATGATCGCTGATGTCATCCAAGGCAACTAACTAGACTTCTGTCCCAAATAGACACCAATCTGTAACATCTGCATCTTAAAGGCCGTAGTGCTGCTTCTTGTTGGTGTCCCAGATTATGTTTACACACTGAACACTTGCAGGCAGAAGGAACTGTGGTAAAGGAGATGGGTTTTTAAATGATTACTCATAACTGCTAACCTACTAGAAGGATTTCAGGTGCCTTGTCAGGATAGGTGGCACTGGGGTAGAGACTATTAGAGTAAAGCTCTTAATGAGTAACAAAGGAAAACCTGGTGGAAGATCAGAGAAAAGCTACCAACCTTCTTCCTTTGAGATAGCCCAAGGAACATCAGGAGGATTTAGTTCTTGGAGAAAAGAAGAATTTTTATTTCCCACCAGCTTTCTGAAGTCTTTGATTCTGATACTCAGGCAAATGACCACAATGACCCTCTGACACTTAGACATGATGGGTAGTGTCCAGGGGGAGGCGCCAGAAGGCATGTTTTTGAGACACTATATTCATGGTGTAGTATTTGTGCTCATGGTGATTGTAGGTTTCACCTAATAATTTAGTTGTCTGTTTAGAGCCTGTCATAGTCTTTGCTTCTAAGAACAAGGACATGTCAGGGCACATCAAGGGCAGAACTGCAAACCGGGGAGACCTCATTAGAATCCGGTCACTACCAGTCCAACCGTGCATGCTGAGTACCTGATGTTGGGCCCATTCTTGCTGGGAAGAAGAGATGTGATGGGCATTGTGCCTGATGAGGAAATTTGATATAGTTAAGTCCAATGGCTTTTAAAGCAATGTAATGGTATAACATGCTATAGTATAACAGCCAATGACATGTTTTAGGAATACACTATGGGAGAGCAGATTCTGCCCAGGAGCCTGGGGAACTGGTTCGTGGGAGAGGTAACATTTCATTTATTCCCTTAATGTACATTAACTAGTATGTATTTCTTTCCAGATTCTGGGTTATGTGCTGGGACAATCAACACCATTTTGGTCTCTGTTCTGAAAGAATTTGAAGTTAGTAGGTTCTCAGTAGAGGGGAAAGACTCCTGGTGTCTTCCAGAGCTGGGGGTGGGGGGAATCCAGTAAGCATAAAGCTAAAGGATGACCAGATAAAGCAAGGTGCATGCAGGAACCCAAACCTAATCCCATAGGCAAAAGAGAGGCAGGCAATAATTTAAGGAGGGGAGTGGCATGATCATTTGTGTGCTTTAAAGTTAATTAGCCACAAGGATTTAATTACACAAAAGGAAAATCATGAAAGGGCCAGGGAAACAGGCAAGTGTATAATTCTGGTGTGAAGAATCGTCTTTCACTGTATTGCCTCAAAACCTTAAAACCTTGTGGGAAAACAAGACCGGCAGACTTGACTATGTGAAGATTTAAATAATGGGTCACAAAACCAAACATAGTACATGAATGGGGAACTGGCTGTGGGAGTAAGGGCTATGAAAGGAGAGAGAGAGAGATAAGAGAAGGTAGGGGAGTGAGAGTCAAAAGAATGCCCCCCCACACATATGAAATTGTCAAAGAACAATTGAATTAATAAAAAATATTGAAAATAAATAAAAATTTTAAAATGAGGTGCAACACAAACTGGAGCTAATTTTAAATGTTTAAAGTTAGCAAGAACAAAGCTGGATAGATGAGATGGCCCAGTGGGTAAAGAGGCTTTGCTTGCCAAACCTCACCAGAGTCCTATCCTCACATGGTGGAAGGAAAAATCCAGCCCCAACAAGTGACTGCACATACATACGTACATAAATAAATTAATTAATAAATAATGTAATTTACATTTTTAAGGGACAAAATGGAAGAAAGTTAATAGCCTCGATATACAAATAACCCTTACACACACATAAGGGAAAGAATACCTCATAGGGTATGGGCCCAGAACATAAGTAAAGTATTTGCAAAAGGAGATACTCAAATTATTAGAAGATGAAAAAATGTTCAAAATTCATCAGTTAAAAGAAATCAGTTAAAAGATGTTTTTCCACTCGCTGTTAAGTTTCAAACGTGGGGACAAATGGCTGAGGTGCCTATTTAACATATCAAAGCAGACCTAGTCTCCAGGATCTGGCAGCACCCCTGAGTCTCTACAGGGTATGGCTAGCATACCAGCCTTCTACCCTGTACTCTCCAGCCCAGGGGCTGCCCTTACCCCAGAGGCTCTTCCTTATATAATCCAGACATTTTGGTTATCCCTCCTTTTTTTTTTTTTTTTTTTTTTTTTTTTTTTTTTTTTTTTTTTTTTTTTTTTTTTACCCTTGGCCTCCTGGCTGCTGCACCTGGTTGCCCTCTCTTCCGTGTCCCTTCTCCTCCTCCTCTCCCCACTTAGCACAACCCAGTCTTGTGTCCACTCTGGACTCCCCTTGATATCCCTGTCTCTACCTACATTCTCCCTTTTAGCTACAATAAACTTTCTCCTCCACCACAGTAGGAGCAGTCATGTCCGTTGCTTTCCTTTTTACCTCATTTTTTTTATTCATTTGTTATATTGAATAGATTTTTCATTTAAAAACAGACAGTGAGGCCTGTATTGGTTCAAAATTAGAACTTGCTAGAGCAGCCTAGGTAAAGGTGTTTTGAAGAGCAATATGCCATGTGCATGAGAATTCTAGGGACACCCCACACACTGACTCAGCAAATTTTCTTTCAGGAATATACCCAAGGAAATAAGCCAACTTACTTCTCTCTCACCCATTCAATAGTCCTTGTAGTGGGGGAAAACAATACAAAAGAAACCAAAATAACATCTCCAACCCACAGAGAAACAATATAAATGCCTAGCCCTGATACAAAAGTTTGTTTGGCAGGATGGCAGAAGCATACAGATGCCAGGCAGCCATTCAGGAGAGTGGGTGGGGTGCTCTGTTTACTGACCTGGAAACATGCCCACAATGCATTGTTAGAGGAGAAAGACACTGGAAAACAACCAGAGCAAGAGCTCGGTTTTGAAAATACATATTTTATGTACATAAGAAAAGTCTGGGAGGGATGACAGCAAATTATTGTGCCATTGTCAGCAGTAACAAGGCTGTCTTTCATTATGCCTGCTTTTATTTTCTCATTCTTCAATATCAAACGTGGATTAATAGAAGAAATAAATTAAATGTACAGTGTTGAGATAGTTCATCTGAAGAACAAAAGATGAAGGCTACATAGGTTTCTGCCGTGATCCGGGTGAGAATGAAGAAGGCTTGGATGGACTCAGTGGCTTCTGTTTCTGAGTGTACATTAGAAGCTCCTAGGGTGGTACCAACATTCAGAGTGGAGTCTCCAGGGTGGGGCCTTGGTGCTGGTGTATTTGATCTGCTGATACTTTTGAGATAAATTTAACATGGATAATGATGCATAGGTCCATTGCTCTAGGGACTGAGTTGGTTATGGAGGGAAAGGAGTTTTGTGTTGTGTGCTGCTTTTGCTCTTTTGTATTTTTGGCTTTTGGGGGGACCCACTACCCAGCTCCTAAATAAATCACACAGGGAAGCTTATTCTTAGTTATGAATGCCTGGCCTTAGCTTAGCTTGTTTCTTGCCAGCGTTTCTTAACTTTAAATTATCCCATCTGCCTTTTGCCTCTGGGGCTTTTTGTTTTCTTCTGCATACATTTCTTTGTTTTTTACACCTTAGCTTTCAGTTTTCTTTCAACCCATTTAACTCTCAAGCCCTAAGTGTACTGATGAGCAGGGAAACTATGATTTCTGTGGCTGGGCTACACTGCTCCAATGGAGGAACTTCTAGCATATTCTGAGTAAAAGGATGCTATAGGAAAAAACATCCCATCTCTTCAAAGCCTCTGGAGTGAGTTAGTGCTGGGTACCACTGTCAAGGCAGAGATTTATAACACTACAAAGAAATGATAGCATTGCCTACTTGAGTGAGCAGAATGGTGATTTCTATCAGGACTGTGATGGTTTGCAGGAGAATGGTCCCTGTAGGATCATATGTTTGAAAACCTGGCTCCCAGCTCTTGGAACTGTTTGGGAAGGATTAGGAGGTGTAGGCGTTTCAGAAGAGATGTATCACTGGGAATGAGTTTTGAGGTTTCAAAGGATTCTCACCATTCACAGTTTCTCTCCCTCTCTGCCTTAACTCTCTCCCTCTTGCTTCACATCATGGACTCTAGCCACCATGCCCAAATCACATGCTTTCTTTTATAAGTTGCCTTGGTCATGGTATCTTATCTCAGCAACAGAAAATGACTAAGGCGGAGAGTCTTTGGGGGAGTGCTTTGGTTTTAAGACCTATTGAAGCTTGATGTTTTATTCTAACCACACCCTAAGTGGGTGGGAGCTGACATTCCGATAACTGGGTGTTTTCATCACACTGCAATAGCTTCCCTTAAGGCTTAAAAATTATGATTTGCTTTTAATTGCTACCTGTCTTAATAAGTGTTACTCAAACAGGAAGGAAAACTCCACATATTCTCAGCAGGCTTTGATGCCAGAGGTTGCTAAGGGGATTTGGAAAGAGATCTTAAAGGATGTCAGGTAAATACAGATGAATTTCAGTACACTGTTTACATTGACATTTCTATTGTAGATAGCATCAGAGGAACTTTGTATAGCTGGGAAGGAATTCTATTGGATTGGGGGTACTTCTCACTTCTTATTGGCTAAGAAAAAAATTAATGAAGCCATTATTAGCTATATCAAAGTATCAATCATACCTTCCACAATTAAGCACTCCTTTAAAAATAAATGTTACACAATATATCTTTTGCTGTCTTTGACTTCATCCCAACACCAGTGGGAGGAAATGAACTCTGGTTGCAACCAACACTGACAGTGACTCCAACTTTACATGTTGGAGCGGAGACCTTGACTTTGTCCTCTCTCCCACCTGGGATCAGTATTCTACAGATGCCTGGGGAAGATTATCCCATGACCTGGGGAAAGCAGACAGGAAATGACAACATTTCTACCAGAGGTCTAAGGGTGCATTGGCCTAGTCCCCCACCAAATGTTGAGGACATCTTCAAAAGGCCTCAGGAGTAGGAATACAGAATCTCTCTCAGAAGGCATAGAAGCACAATTAATCACTGGCCATAGAAAGCGGAGGAGGTGGCTACCTCTGAAGTTACCTTTCCAGTTGCTCTTTGACATCCAAGTGCCTGTGTGCATTCACCTCTAATTGGCAGGTGAAAATGCCAGGTAGGTGTCAGCAAGTTTTGGGGAAGAAGAGTGGAAGCCTTTGAATTTCAAGTCTAAGATCTTTGTGTTTCACTGAAACTGGTCTTCTCTACTTGGGACTTCAGTCTTGGGGTTGGGACTGACCACAAAATCCTTCAGGGCAGAAGTTGTGGGAGTCTTGATGTGGTCCCCAGACTCTAAAATTCTCAGCAACTACTTAGGAGACCTCATCTCCATTTATAGTTTTCAGGACTAGATTACTTGGTAAATAAAATTCATGCAAAATCAAAATATATTCATACACAGTGAGCATTTCTTTCTGCACTTCTATGGCCCCTAGATCTACAAAACTCTAAACTTAAGTATATCTTCCACTGACTACATACAGCATCTACGTCTTCATGAATTTTAAAGGAAGACCCAAACACACAGACACACACTTGTAACTTCACGTGTGTGTGTGTGTGTGTGTGTGTGTGTGTGTGTGTGTGTGTGTGTGTGTTTACACAGATAGAAGTCAGCTTTAGCTGGATGTGGTGGTTTATACCTGTAAACCTATAATCCTGAAATTTGGAAGGTAGAGGTAGGAGGCTCAGGAGTTCAAGCTCTTCTTTAGCTGTTTAAGTGAGTTTGAGATAAGCCTTTATCACCTGAGACCATATCTCAAAACGAACACAAGCAAAGTGTATGTGTATGTGGGGTGGGGGGGTCAACATTATACACAGTTGTACACTTGGCTATTTGCCTTAAATTCACTTATGAATGGATTCTGGAGAGCATTTTATCCCAGCCCAGTCTGGCCTGACTTACCCATGAATGGCTGGCCACATACCCTACCACTGTAGACTTGAGTCATAATGTATTCCACCAGGCCCCTCACTAATGGACTTTGGCTCTTTTCCAGTCTGTCAGTGCTGTAATGGATGTCTTTCTACAGCTATCTCTAAGAATGTGGAAATATTTCTGAGATAGTCATATTGGATATACAGTCTAGGAGTCAGCTCAAACATTTTGAGTTTTCATATAGACACATTCTCCTCCAGCTATCAGGCCAGTTCACAGTCCTTCATGGATACAACAAAGAAAGTGAGACCTTGAAAATACTATGTGATGTGAAAGAAAGAAGCCCAAGAAGCTATGTTGTTTATGATTGCCATGTATTGTGACATCCAGAACAGGCAAATGCATAGAGGGTAGATGGTAGTTGTTAGGAGTAGTAGTGAGGGAGGGAAGAAGGAATGAGTGCAAAGGAGCTTGCAGTTTTATTTGGGGATGCAGAGGCGTTCTAAATTCAGGTTGTATAGGTGATTATGCTATATCACTGAGATGTATATTTTTAAAGGATCAATTTTATGGTATGTGAATTCTATCTCAGTAAATCTGTGATGTGTGTGGGGTGGGTGGGTGGGTAGGTGTTTGTATGTGTGAAGGCCAGTAGTCAATATCAGGTGAATTCTCCAGTCATTCTCCCTTTATTGTTTGAGGCAGGGTCTCTCACTGATCCTGAAGTTTACCAATTCAGTTAGAGTAGCTGGCCAGCAAACCCCAGGAATCCTCCTATCTCTGCCTCCCCTGCTCCAGGATTACAGGTGTTTGCCTTGTGTTTGTATTCAGGTGCTGTGGATCAAACTCAGTTCCTTATGCTTGCTCAGAAAGCAATCTACAGACTGGACCATCTCCTTGGTCTATGCTGCTATTATTTGAGTACGCAGCTCTCTCTCGTCCATAACACTGTATGATCACACTCTTTAGTCATCACTGTTGTAGTTGCATTCTTCTTAAAGAAGGAGGACCCCTCAGAAATCGAGTGATCAAAAAGTCCAACCAGGGATCTGCAGGATTCAGCCTGTCAACTAACAGCAATGTACATGATGAGTAAGATAGCAGCCATCCAAAGAGTAAAGCTGCTCACAGTTGCCAAACAATTCGGTAGTCTAAATAAATAAACAGATATTTCTAAAAAGAGAGGAGGGACCCATCTTTACCAATCTAGAGGATTTCAGACTATCCTTTTGTGTCCTTGACCATGGACATTATCCTACATCTGAATGGAGAATGGAATGCCTTCAGCAGGAAATGCACTGAAGCCTATGTGGGTAAAGATGTGGAGGCTGAATAAAGATATTATTTCTGTCCACAATTCCAGGGCTACTCTTAGAGCTGGCTGGTGTTTTCAATGACTCGGGTTTACTTTGGATTCTGTTTCAAGCCTGTTCACCTCTCACCTCCCGATTAACCCTGCTAAATTCTCTTCTTTTTCTATGATGTCTTATATTTCAACTTGCTTGTGCCCTGTGGGATTAAAGGCTAAATACTCACTAACAAGAATAATCCCCTAAGTGGGCAGAATTCTAAACCTGTCAGGCATTTGATCGCCAAGAAGGGAGGGGAGAGTGAGAGAAGGTAGGAAGTGAAGATAGCAAGAGGTTTACGATTTTCACCTTGGTAATTGATTGCAAAGGGACTCTCCAAGCCAATATTTGCATGAAAAAAGCCTGTCTTAATTCCCAGGAATAAGCTCATTTCCCTCCACTTCCTTTGAGAAACAAAAGAACCCCAAGAAACTGAGCTCCCATAACGGAGGCCTTGACACACTTGACATTTCCCAGTTTGGGACTCAGCTCATATGACTTTAATAAAAAATGAGCCCTTATACAGGAGTGTTACCATGTGGGAGCCTCTGGGCCCTGTCCTTGGTTCTCTGTATGTGCTGGCTCACTGAATCCTCACAGCTCTCCAATGAGGAAAGCAGGATTTGTGCTGCTCTGTACTAAACTCAAATCTGAAGGAAGCAAGCCCTCGGCCCCAGTGTGATGGAAATGGGGCCTTATGAGGGGAATTGGGGAGACAGAACAGACACCAGAAAGACTGCTTCCTGTTCCCTCCCCTTTCATCATGTAAAGATACTGGAAGAAGTCTGAACCCCAGGAAAAAGGGGTTCATCTCAGACTCTGCCTGCTAATACTTTCATTTTGGATTTCACAGCCTCCAGAGCCGTGAAGAAATATTTTTTGTTTAAATTACTTAGTTGATATTATTTTGTTGCAGTAGCCCAAGGTGATTTCTACATAACTGCTGTCTTATAGAGAAGGAAGTGGAGCCCTTGGAGGTTAAGTAGCTGCACACTAAGAAGAAAAGGACGAGGCAGGATCAACCCCACACAGTCCTGCTTTGCTGGGATGTGCTCCTCATGACCATGGTCAAGTGATGACAACGAAGGCCACAGTTTCCTTGCACTCTGTCCATTTCTCTTTCAGTCCCACAGACACTCAAGTCATATCTACTGAAGGAGACTGTTCCTGCTTACACTGTAGTTCTCCCTCCATATTTTGGAGGTCATCCCTTCTATTCAACTGGGAGCCCCATAATGGCCATGTGAACAAGACTTTGTGGAATGAAGTTGTGTTCAAAAAGGCTGATTGCAGCTTCAGTGATGTAAAGAGGTTGCAATGTTGCAGATCTAGAGACTAATTACAATTTATCTTGGGCTATCTTTAGCTTCCTGAATAGCCATTTCTTGTCTACCTCCATGCCAGACCTAACATTGTGACTATCAGATGAAAAATTTTAGAATGTATTAATTGGGCAGACCATTTGCTCCCACCGACCCCAAAGCTAAGCATGTCCTCAGATGACGTGTAAGCCCTATAACTGAGATCTGTTGTCACCCACCTTTCTACCAGTGTGTTTGAAAAGTGTCTTGACTTATTACTTTTTTGTTGTATTATTATAAAAATTTCATGAAACTGTTTCCATATAGGAGCATGGAATTTGGGGTAACCTAAACCAAGGTTTTGGGACCACTGTCATACTCGGCTTTAGAATAAACTCCCTCTTACCTCCTTTGACATGAGAGCTGTGTTTTTGTGTCAACACTCAGGGATGTTTTTTCCAATCCTGAATCCCCAGTGTTTGTTATGGTGCCTGTGTGGGTGTTAAATAAGCCCTTATCCCCTGACAGAGGTCTCACGTAACCCAAGTTGGCCTTGAGCTCCATAGTAGCTGAGGACGACCTTGAACTTCTTATCTCCTTGCCCCTCTCACCAAAGAGCTGGGATTACACGTGTGCACTGTTACAGTGTTGAAAACCAAGAGCTAGCACTGAGATACAATAAAATAAAAACTTTTTAACCGCTGGGCCATATTTTTAGTCTTCCATATAAGGAGAATGAAAATGTCCCAGATTAAAGGCAGAGTAGCCTCTTTATATGAAGTGATTAAAGGTGGAATTTTGCAATTATTTTTATAATCACAGGAAAGGTATGTGTTATAGGTATATGGTCAGACAGTTAACATACCACAGAACATCTTATGGTCAGTCATTTCTCAGAACAATGGAAACAACTTACAATATATAGTTCAAAAGGTTATTGAGGAAGAACCAGTCCAAAAAGGTTGACCTCTAGCTAAGGACATGATCAAAGGCTAACATTGTTTAACTAAAAGGAAAATGGAATTGTCTGTCTCTTAACATGTACCACCACCATGCCTCTTTGAGCGATGCTGAGAATTGAACACAGGGCTCTGTCCATGCCAAACAAGCATTCTACAAACTGAACGGCATCCCCAGTCCATGAATCTGTTTTGTGTTGTTAATAATTTTATGTTGTTTGATAAGAAGGGTATCAAATCAGGGCAGTCTGTCTCGGCTAACCAGCAGTCTGGGTTAAATTCCAGAACCAGCATAGACCTAGTGATCTTTTGCTGCTTATGCCAGAACAAGCTTGGTGTATGACAGCAAGGGTGGAGGTCAGGGATTGCAAGCTTCTGCTTAACTCAGTGCCACTCACTCACAGGAAGTGATTGCTGGTTGCTGGGGGAGCAAGCTCTGAGATAAAATTTGGGTACAGGATGTTTATCGCAGAGTACTTGGATCCTCACCTGTGGACAGGAGAATGCCAAACAGGATTCGGAATGGATACAGGAAGGCCTGGATGAAGGCAGAAGCTAAAATGTGATGCAGGCTCAAAGATGACCTTGGCCCACCTCCAAATCTTCTTACTCAAGAATATTCAGTCACCAGATACGGGCTACCTGGATGGGTGTCTTGGGCAAGGTGGCCAAGGGACTGGCAACAGGGACAATGAGCTCTTAACATCACATGTGCTGCAGTGTCCTCGCATGAGAATAGCCTCCAGGAGGCTGTTTTGGTTGCATAGGAGCCCAGCACAGACAGTACTTTCATAACCACACACAGCTCATCTCTTGAGCTGGATTCTTGGCAGACGGCCAATGATTATTTGATGGTAAATGATCTACATGCCTATTCTCTCTTGCATGAGATTCCTTGATATTAACACTCCACCTTTTCATCTACTCCCTCATCTTCCCTTCATATCTCAGAGGAAGAACACTTCCTTCCTTCTCTTCACCCTAGTCTCCCACCTGTAACTTTGACTAGATTTTTTTTTTTTATTGCCATACAAAATAATTAGAAGACATTAAATTGCTGAGGCAATTGAATCCATGGGCTTGGTTTAAATGCAGGCTCTGCCACTTATCAAATCTATGACTCTGGCCAATTTACCTAAGCTCACTGTGCCTCAATTTCCTTATCCATAAAGTGTGGACATGAAAAATGTCTTCCTAGGCCTGTGCCGAGAAGGGCGTAAGTTAGTGCCATCGCCGTGCTGCTTGCCAATCCCAAGAACTCCTATGGTAATCGCTGATCCTGGCTGATGTCTTCCTGGCTGCCTGGTTGCTCCAGGCTTCTCTCTGGGAAGAGCTTCCATCATTTGGTCCCTCTGGCTCCCTCGCTATTGGTGATTGCATTACACAAACGCTTATATATTCGAGTCCACAGCTGTTTAGCTCAGGAACAGACGTCTTAACTGAGCTGGAAAATTTTACCCTTGGAGTGAGAGAGCTTGAGCCAGTTAGATATGGGTTACCAAACTGAAAGGTTCGGTGCACTCAGGTCTGAAGCCATTGCCACAACCTTGATGCGTGAAGAAAGTGAGCTTTTCTGTCAGGATGAACACATAGTTGGCACAGATATATGAGAAAACCAGAGGAGACAGTCACATGGCTCATACAAAATGGGGAGTCCTCATAAGATGAATATTCCAGGTCTTGAGACCATGCTGAACAATCTGCGTGCTCCCTTCAGATCTCCAGGTTCTTCTTATCCAGTTACCCTCTAGTTCCCAGCTTCTAAAGAACTTGCTCTGTTCCGTATATTGGGGAATGTGATCAAAACACTGAACTTTAGTGAAGAAAGAACCATCTGGAAATTATATGTGCAGAATGCACATCCCGTTTTTAAAGATAGAAGACAACCTCCCACCAGGCAGTGTGGTGCAAACCTTTAATTCTAGCACTTGGGAGGCAGAGGCAAGGGGATGTCTGTGAGTTCCAGGACAGTCAGAGCTATTAGAGAAACCCTTAGTCACAAAACAAAACAAAAACACCAGCAACAGCAATCAAAAAACTCTCTAGACGGAAAGTGTTGATTCACAAAAAATAGACTTAACCTCGTCAACTACATTGTCAAGTCTCCGGACATCTTCTTGACCAGAAGCATAAAGTGAAAGAATCTCAATGTGAAAAGATCACTTTTCATGCCTAAGGACTATTGTGGGGAGATGGCTCGCTTGGCAGAGCGCTGGCTACACAAGCACCCAAGTTTGAATACTCAGTACCTATGTAAAGATTTGAGCTGCTGGCATGCATGTATAACCCCAGCACCAGGGTTGGATGGAGACAGGTAGATCCCTGGAACTCACTGGCTAGCCAACCTAGCCGAACTGATGAGTTCAGGCTTCAGCGAGAGACCCTGTCTCAAAAAATAAAATGAAGTAAAATTAAGGAAGACATTCTACATAAAACAACTGGCGCTCTCGCGCTCACGCGCGCACACACACACACACACACACACACACACACACACACACACACACACATACACACACACACACAAATTAAAAATTAAAAACACACTGAGTTAAATATAATTATTTTAAGTCCTGTTCAAATCAAAGAGTTGGAAACCATGTGGCTTGTAAAACAACTTGGCATTACAGTCACTTATATTCTCAGTTTCTGGCACATATAACAAAGCACACAAAGACTTCTTAGATGATTATCAAATGATTGAATAGGATTGGAAGGAACTCTCACTAAAGTCACCAACTAATAATCTGTAAAGAGAACTTTTTAAAATGATAGGATATCATTTCAGGGTTGATTTCTTTCTTCCTTCTTTCTCTCTTTCTTTCTTTCTTTCTTTCTTTCTTTTTGAAGTCAAAGCTTTGAGTGAACTATTATAAACAAACTTTTCATTTTTCTGGTGCGAATTTGTGGGTGTTCATCCTCCGCCCCTTTTATTCTTCTTGGTTTAGCAAGCAATACATCAATGTATTAAAACAGTTGACTGAGGCATCGACAGAGCATGACTCTCTCCTGGCCAATGCCACCTTCTTCACATTCTCAGGACCATAACAATAAGTGGTCAGCATTCTCATCTGGAAACAAGCCGTCAACACAGGTGGAGTTTCTTTATGATTCTGTTTTGTTGTATATGGTGTGTGTTTGTGTGTGTGTGTGTGTGTGTGTGTGTGTGTGTGTGTGCGTGCGCATGCGTGCAAGCATATGTGTTTGTGTGGGCCACAAGCACACATGGAAGTCAGAGGACAGCGCTTGGGAGTCTGCGCTCTCCTTCCTCCCTGGGGAGGCAATGTCTCTTAGTTAAGCTGCTGCACTGTGTAGTTGAGCCTATCTGTCCAGTGGTTTCTGATCAATTCTCCTGTGTCTGCTCTCACTTGTAGGAGTAAGTGCTGGGATCACAGACATGAGTCACAGGGTCCAGCTTCTCTTGAGTTTTGGAAGGAATTGGTTGTCAGGCTCGGGTAGCAAGCACTTTAACCCACTGAGCTTCTTGCTGGCCCAACATGGTGTATTATTTTTTAATTAGAAATATATTGCTAACTTCCTTATACTTTTGCCAATGTATGGTTCTGATTATTTTTCCTAATGCTTTTTCTTTGCCACAGGCTTTGAATACATATTTTTCAAAAGTTGAAGATGATAGAACCTTTAAGAAATACTGGCATGAATCTAATTGGCAATGCCCATATTAATTTGCAACCAAATTAGCCAAATTAATATTGCCTCTTGCCAAAAGACTATGGCTTTAGTTTTAATATAAGATCTAAAGAGGTAAGTATTTTGAAGTGCATCTTGAGACAGATCAAGATTAAAAATGATGATAATTAAATACAATTAGTTCATTTTGATAATATCAATACTGAATTATAAATGAATATTATCTTCTAGTTTGTAATAATGTGGGATAATCTTCAGGTAAGAAAAGTGACAGGTTTATGAACAAGGGGTTGTTCATGGACCCCAGACTGATAGCTGGGAAACCAGCATAAGACTGTTCCAGACAGGAGGAGGTCAGTTTGGAGGTCTGGACAATATATGGGGCCACTGGTAGTGGATCAGTATTTACCCCTACTACACAAATGAACTTTGGGAGCCCTCTTCACATAGAGGGATACTCTCTCAGCCTAGATTCACTGGGGAGGGTCTAGGCCCTGCTCCAAATATGACAGACTTTGAAGATTCCCCCATGGAAGGCCTCATCCTTCCTGGGGAGCAGAAAGGGGTTAGGATAGGGGGTTGGTGGGGCACGGGGAGGAGGGGAGGGGAGGGAACTGAGATTGACATGTAAAAGAAACTTGTTTCTAATTTAAATAAAAAAAAGTTGCAGGTTTAAAAAAAGAAGTACAGCTAGGCAGTGGTACCTTTAATCCCAGCACTGGAGAGGCAGAGGTAGGCAGATCTCTGTGAGTTTGAGGCCAACTTGGTCTGCAAAGTGAGTTCTAGGAAAGCTATGGCTATTATACTAGGACACCAAGTCTTGGAAAAAAAGAAATGAAATGAATTTATTGGTAACTGCTGGTAATTGTCATGATAACTATTTGGTAAACTTTTGTGAACATGTGTAGATTAAACTCTGGATTTTGAATTTTGAAGACAATAGAATCATGTACAAAAGTAAAGATCATTCCATTAATTTCATTAAACATTCTTCTGTATATTTAATAAAAGAGAAAGTTATATACCAATGAAAGTTAACTGTCAAAGGGCATATAATTACATTTTTAAATATTAGATGTAGAAAATATTAAGCATATTTTTAGAAGAAATAAAATAAGGAATGACCATAATGTGGATATGTATACAATATAATTTGATAAAATAGATTTTAGATATATTACTAATAATATATACTAAATGAAAACAATCACTTTTTTTTTTTTTTTTTGAGACAGGTTCTTACTATGTAGCCCTGGCTGGCCATGAACTCACAGAGAAATGTCTGTCTTAGCCTCCTGAATGTAGAGATTAAAAATGTGTGAAACTGCACCAGCTTTATTTGCTTTAAATTTTTATCCAAGAGGCTTATTCCAATGTACCATGAGAATTAGATTATCACAGAACATGATCTATTCATATTTAAGGAGATACCTAAAAATCTGAACTTTTGTACTGTTTGTGGTCTCCCCCAGCCCCTCAAGGAGGTGAAAGAAAAGCCTTTTGGAGAATAGTTGATTATTCTTTTATTTAAATATCTGGGTTAAAACTATCTAAGGAGTCCAATATTTCCCAGCTCTCTTTGGTTTAGTCTGGTGGAATTTTCTTGAACAGTAAGGATTATGACAATAGCTGGTACATGGGAGATGAAATAATTAAAGGAAAAAACACCAACAACAATCAATAATAATAATAATAATAATAATAATAATAATAATAATAATACAAGGCAAGACAACTCTATTCCAACAATATGTCTATATCAGATCTATTGGGCCAAAATGTACCGTGGTGGAGATGACGGGTGTGTTAGAGATTTCCACTGCCCTAAAAACACAGCGTCTATCTGGTATCCTGAGAGGACCTGTCCTTGCTGCAAGTGAGATTCTTGGCTTTCTTTTACATGGGTTGGGGAAGTTATTGGGGGCAGATTAGTTTAAGGGAAAACATACTTCAGAAGCTAAAGATCTGGGAAAACCATACTCTCAGAAACAGAGGTAAGCCCCGAGCTCTGGGCAAGTGTATGTCCCTTCTTAAAAAAAATCGCTCTACATGCTTGTTTCTAAAAAGTACGAGGTTTTTATTTTTTCCCTTTCACTCCTTAAAATATATTATTAAAACTTTTAAGGAAGCATTTAATTGAATAAGAAAAGGAAGGAAGTCAGTAAGTCCCAAATGCACTGGTCCTGCTCACACACTGTCTATATTCCTCCCACAGCTCCATGGTTCATAAACATGACCCTGTGTAATGCTGTTTGACATAAAGCTAGATATCTCAGGTTTGGTTCTGCCCCATTTTCTTCTTTGGGGTAGTATTCTAAGCCATGCCCAAAGCCCACCCAGAACATTCATTACCAGTCATGCTCAGGAGACCCTGCCTTAGGTAGGCTTGCATTGTAGTTCTCACAAATTATCACAGAGCCAGGCTTAGGAAAACACAGTTTTTCTATTGTCTTAGTGTTTAAATGACAGAAGCCCTATGAAGGTGTCAGCAGGACTTCGTTCCTTCCAGAAGCTTCCAAGGGGAAGCAGTCTCCTATGCCTTTTATGGGTTCAAGAGCCACCTGAATTCCTGCACCATGGTCCCTTCCTTCATCTTTAGAGGAAATAACAAAGCACCCCTGTCTCTCTTTGACTCTGCTTTCATCCACTTCCATCTGAATATGAAAACATAAGAATGTTTATGATTGCACTCATCCTACCGGGAGAAACCGGGCTAATTTCCCGATCTAGCTGATTGGTAACCTGCGCCTAAATTTCTCTTTGCCACATAACCTCATATATTCATAGTTTCTAGAGACTGGATACTAACATCCTTAGGAGGACATTGTCAATCATCTACATACCCTAAAATCAGCACATCACCAAATTCATCTTTTATTTCTGGAAACAAACAAGAAGGGCCATTTGGTGTTATTATCATTCTGTGTTGTTTGCCTGCCAACAATGCAGGGAGCTCTTCACTGAAACATATTTAGGAACAGTCTCTGTTCAGTGTGCTTACAAACATAGTTATTGTTAACATTTTCAATTATTTAACATTTATTGAGCACCAACCATGCGCTTAGCATGCTCTAAAGCATACAATTAGTCAGAGTCAGCGCCTAAAGCTCTGACTACTTAAAATCAGACAGACATATCTAAAATTAGACAGACGCTAAAGTCTATAAATAGCAATGCTTTGTGAAAACTGGAGATCCCAGACTACTCAGACACAATGCTATGTGTTGCTGTTCTCTAAATTCATTTCTACTCCCATGAGTCCTAGCAAATTGCACTCTCCAGAAAGAATATTTATGAAACTTCATTAGAAAAGAAAAGCTGTTTATAAACAGATACTGTTTATAAACAATTATTTTTTGAAGTTTGGAACAATGGTGTTGAGGTTCATTCATGAAAAAAATAAATCTTATGGATGATGCACCACTGAAGAAAATGTTTCCAAAAGCTGGTGTTGAAGACCATAGGCAGTGCTCTGACAAGCCCAGGGTCGTTTGGAAGACACTTCTTCACTGTAACCCAAGGACAATCAGGAAACCGTTCCCACAGCTAAGAAGACTGGATGAACCGTTGTGTTCATGTCTCATGTCAGTTGACTGAAGCAAGACTGTGTGCACGTTATTTATTTTAGAACCCCATTGAAATTTCTGGCAATAACTTTTACAGGCAAAAGAACTACCAGAATGAATTCATTTCATGCACTTGACCTTTGGTTAAGAAATGGAACTATGTTTATAATACCATTTGATTTGCCAATATGCTTTGTTTGATGAACTCTGAGGATTAAATCACCTCATTCTCTCAACAACGAATGTATTGAGACTCAGAGATCAAGTGAATTATTTAAGGTCATGAAACTAATGAATATCAGAGTTGGAATGAGAATGACAGTCACCTGTGAGTGTTTTTCCATTTCGTCCTGATGTTCCCCATCTGTCTTCGATGCTGGTCCTCTTTCCATCTACCCCACCCCCACCCTGCCTTTGCCTATAACTCTTTAAGAGGGGGAGTTTCTGTAATGCCATGTGTCTGTGATCATCTGTTCCCAAATGTTCTTTTACAGGTTGTGAAGTGGGCTGTGAAAGCCTTGGTCTGTAGCTTCCAGGAAAGGTCTAGGCCATAAGATTCCCCGAAGAACAACGCCATGAGTTTCCCTAGTCAAGATGATTGATGAGGTTTGAGCTCACTCACCTGGCAAACCCAAGCAGTTATCTCTCTGTACCACCATGGATGGATTCCGCATCCCAATCTCATCAGTGTGCACAGGGCTGCCATGTGAAGCAGCTCCAGCACTGCATGCCAACAACATGTGTTGTCTGCTGTGTGGGACAGACAATTAATTACCTAAATTAAACCATTATCCCAGAATGGGAAGGGCAGAAGGAATGCTGAGCAGGGCCTGTTGTTTTTGGGACCAGGACTCTTTGTGCAGTGGAAGGGGACCCTAGAACAGATCTTACTCTGCACATTTTCAATTCAGCCTGAGAATGCTATCTTAACTATACCAAGTCATTATGAAACTGTTAGTATCACCTCTCTCTACCCATCCCACAATGTGATCACTCTGTAACTATGCTGCCTGGGTTAGGTGTAGCACTATCACTTTCTTCCAGAGTAAGATCTAGTTAAACTGTGAAGCCTCACTGTGTCTTGTTTTTTTTTTGGGTGTAAAATATAGATGACTTTGAACTCTACCCATAGTATTTGCTGAGTAGGTTCTACAAAAGAGTAACAGGATACATAGTTAAAAAAAATAAGAATATTGTTAATGCTCAGTAAACAAGACAATCACTGTCCTTATTATTCATTTGATACATACGAAAGGACAAACAAATTTCTGCCTTGTCATACGGTAGGTCTGAGAAAGAGGGATTGCTATAATGTGCATGGTCTTTGTCCTCAAGACAAGAGGGAAAGATAATCTGAGAAGACATAGGAAGAAGTTCTCAAGGTGGATGTTGGGTAGTTGTAAAGGGAGGAGTAAAGGCGTAAGCATGGAAAGGAGCAGAGACTCCAAGCTGGTATCTTGAACATCTTCAATGTCTACCATAGTCAGCTCCAGGGATTTAGTAAGAGGCTATTAGAAGAGTCCAGAATATATATTTAAAGAAGAACTAAGTAGACCTAAACTTGAGTAATTTATGACATCATGAAGGTAAAGAGCAAGTCACACCTTCCATCATGTCCCATTGACTGTAAGTCTATCTAATACAGGCTTCTGAAGCAGTTGGCCCAAGAAGTCACTGAACAGATTTTTCTGACTTCTCTAATACAGCACTGTCTGACAATAATATAATTTGAATCACATATGCAGTTTCAAATTTTTGCTAGTCACTGCAGAAGAGAGGTATGCAATGCAAAATACCACCTATAAATATTTTATTTAGCCAGAACATTAAAATATTATTTCAGTACCATCATCAAAGTAAATTATCATCAGAACATTGTATAATTTTGTGATGTCTTTAAAACTCACTGTGCAAATTTTTATACTTAGTCTTATTCCACACCATGTTTTAACCATTGTTAGTACTGCTATTTATAGACAGTGCAAATCTAGCAGGCTTTGTGTGATTAGAGATTAAAGAATAACATACTGGGAGTTACTGTGTTTCAGAAATTAAACTCAAATATTGGGAAGATTCTGTACGTCTTGCCCAGTGCTCTGCTGGTAGAACACAGCATGATTGTTTTAGCATTTCTCCTCCCCAACAACTCAAAGAATAAGGGCAAACACAAACCCAGACTGACATGATGATTAATTAAGACATATGGGTGAGGATAAAGCAAGATTTCCTCCTACAATCAGTCTTTTCCTGACCTTCATTAAGGACAAAGAACATCTTAATGGATGAAGCCTTCACCTTTAATAAGCTTTTACTCTGTTATTTCCTATGGAGCCATTCATTAGATTAACAAAACAATGGTAGCAAGCTAATGACAGGCTGTGGTCGGAACCCCAGGGAGAGCCTATGTCACCATTAGCACCTCAAGGCAAATGTCACTTGGGCCACCTCCTTCAATCCAGTCAAGAAGACTTTGACCAATAATTGCAGTCAGAGGGTTCAAGAGCTCAAGTGATTGCAGATGGGGTGAATGGGTCCATGCACTGCATCAGCAAAAACATGTGTAAAAACAAAAATGGAGGTTGGTATCAGCAGAGATGGAGCACACATGCTTTCTGCTTCCAAATGTTGTTCCTATCCATTGGGGACCACGTGCAGGAGGTATATTTGTTTTTACTGTTTAAACACAGTTTTTTTTTTTTTTTAAATTTGGAAGAATTCTATATATACAGAAAAGTTGCAAACATAGAACAACAAATTTCCATGAATGTTTCATCCAGTTTTTCCTTACATAAATATGTTACATTTGTCAAAGTTAATGAATTAGCATTAGTAAAATTCCTAGTCATAGAATTCCAGATTTAATATCAGCCCCCCACAACTTCCACATTCACCACAAAGAATTACAATATATTAAAAATTTAGAAGTATCAATTAATTTGATTTTAATTGTAACAATTGATTATCTTGATCTTGTAAGCAGGGGATATAGGAATGAAAGATGTGAGGTGAAGATTTCAACTGGGATAGTTAATTTTGACTGTCAACTTTTGAAATCAATAGGAAACATACCTCTGGATGCACCAGTGAGCAAGCCTCCAGGGAGTTGTAACTGAGTAGAGAAGACCCAGTGTGGATGTGGGTATCACCATCCCATGATCTGGAGTCCTAGACTGAACGTAAAGATAAAGTGAGATGAGCACCAGTGTTCATTGCCCTACTTCCCGATTGCAGACACAAAGTGACTAGCTTCCTCAGAGTCCTGTTGCCATAACTTCTGTACAATGATGTACTATCTCCAGTAGATCTGTGAGGTCAGTAAACCCTTGAGTTGTCTTCATCATGTATTTCATGACAGCCAACAGAATTGTAACTAATACATAAACTAGGAATTTACTTTCCCAGCATGGACACATGGGTGATCTTTCTTTATTTGGAGTTGGATGAAAGGGCGTCTTCTGTGAAACATTCCTGGCTTCATGTCAGCTGTGTGGTATGGTGAACAAAACCCTATATAATGCTTTCTGCATATATAGCTTGATACTTCAAAGACATCCAGATGCCAGTGAATGTTAGTGAGGGATCAGAGTGTTCTCAAAGAGCAATGATTATAGTTTCTTTCCCTTGCTGCTTGCTACCTTGAAACCCAGAAAGCACCTCTAAGTTTCTGGGCACATAAGACTGCAGGTACTAGACTTTACTTAGTCTTTCTCATGCCTAGATAATCAATACTTGATGCAATCCCTATCATTTAGCCGGTATTCAGTAAGTGCTGGAAAAATAATAGAGAAATAACCATCATGTAGACTGGTTGGATAAATGCACAAATACTAGATGTGTGTCACATTATTATAACAAACATTATTTGATAATTAATTTGTAAAGATAAACTGTATTTAGCTCTTAGCCTTAGGAGTGCCAGTCCACAGTTAATTGGCCCATTGTTTTGGACCTGAGACAAGGTAGCCCATCATGGTGGGAGAACATGGTGGCACAAAATCACATCCAGGGAGGAAGGAAGGGACCAGAGTTTCATAGTCCCTGCAATGGGACACCTAAATGACCCTGCCTTGAGGTTCCACCACTTCCTGACATAGCCACCTTAAGGATAAGGACACCTGTGCTTCTGGAGGACATTCAAGATCAGGCCCATAGCAGAAAACAGTTCTCAGCGACTACCACCACCAGGAGGTTACACCCTGGAAAGAGTACAGAGCAATAGACAAATGAGTATAGCACATGGGCGGAAGGAAGGAAGGAGAAAAGCAGCTGTGCTAGCGGTGAGTATGCTGAAGAAATCTGTTTATAGGGTTCAAGAGATTGAAAGCTATAAAACCTTGGGAAATAGGCAGAGGTAAGCAGCTCTTGAGGGTATCTGGAGAGGATGGAGAAAAAGGCATAATCAGGATTGGGCTGTGAAATGAAGAACAACATTGCAGTACAGCAAGATAGAAAATCAGGACTCCTGAAAGAAGAATGATAAGTTCACACACACACACACACACACACACACACACACACACACACACACTCTCACACACACTCACACACACACTCACACTCACACACACTCATACTCAATGGACAGGTGCATACCTTTGAATACCTCTGTCTGTTAATTTGGAAATGTTAACAGACACACATAGGTTACAAGAAGAAATGGTTGAAGAGAGAGGCAGAATTGTTCAAGACTGTTTTCAAAAATACAATAGATCTAAGAAAAGATTAGAATTTCAGCAAAGGAAGAAAAATGTGTGATAATCTGATGATATATCCTGTTGCTCTTTGTCACGATGGGAAGTCAAGTGCTTTGGCTAACTCGCTATTGTCTGTCCAGTTGATAAAGTTCAAAGAAAACCATCAAAGCAATTTTGTTAAATAAGTAATGAAATAGTGGTGTTGATGAACCTAACAGTCCTTTAACTTAAAAAAAATGAACTATGCATTTGTATGTGTGTGTTTGTGTTGGGGCATGTGCAAGTGAATTCAGGCTCTCTGAAGACCATAAGAGGACATCTGATCCCCCAGAGCTGGAGTTACAGTTTTGTGAGCTGCATGATGTGGCTTCTGGGAACCATACTCAGGTCCTGAGCAAGAGCAACACACACTATTAACTGCTGAGCCATCTGCCCAGCTCCTGAACCCAAGACTCTTTATGTTACATGAACAGTTAGTTATATGATCAAGGTGCCGGAGGGTTCTGAGCAGTAGTTGGACAGTACAGGTTCCATGGTAAAGAAGCGAGACTATGTATTGAACTACAGTGGTACTACCCTCAATGGTCAAAGGTTAAGGTGTGAGCGTCTCATAGGACTAAAGCAAGCAAGTTACAGCAGAGGAGAGGTGCCTGATCATTGCATGTGTGTCTTACAGCAAGCTTTCCACTGAAAGGGATTATGCCTCTATGCTTCTATGAAAATCTTCTCAGAAAAGTCACGCTGAGCCACCTGCCTGGGAGCTTCCAGTTTATTTTCATGCACAGGGGGACTTTTTTGCTGCTCTGGAGCCAGGTGCCTTAGTGGCTGATTTTGTGAGCGGTGACACCCTCTGTGCCAGGCCAGAGGCTCTCATGGCAGTAATTACTGCCTGAGCTGTGTTTGCACATCTGCGGTGGCCTTCTGAATTGAGTTTCAGCCAGACCTAGGCACAAACCCTTCCCCCGCCTCTTTATTTCCAGTGTCACACCATTAAAGGAAATGAGATTATGGCACAAATCATCACTCACGTGACTCTAGCATAGAAGGTTAGTGAGATATTGCAGGGATAATTCTACAGCCGCCATGGCCCCTGACAATAATTACAATGTGACCACAGGGGATCACCTTCTAATAGGCTTTTGTTCACTCAATTCAGGGTCTGTTGTGTGCTCCAGTTTGGATAATTAAAGTTGTGTCTCAAAAGCCACATGTGGTAACTTACAATTATGTAGTCCAGAGGAAGAGGGCACTTAGGTGATGGATGCTCCAGCCAAAGTGAAGAATATAGACCCCAGTGATGAAGGAGAAAGAAACCAGTCCCCTCAAACAGGGAAAGCAGCGGGTTGATTGTTCACTCCAGTGTCAACTGCTTTATTTATTTTAAAACGAAAATGACTAATTACAGCCCTTTCTGGTCCAACCCTTCACCCTCCACAGGGACTGTTTCTAATCCTGTCCTATAGCCTCCAATGAAAGAATAGGAATTGACCTGAGCAAGGAAGAAAATACAAATCACTTATTTATACCCTGTAATGGTTTGATTATTTAATTATTTGCATGTTGAGAGATCTGCATAAACGCAGGAAAAGGCTCATGCTGGAATTTGGCCTGTATCTCCCTCCTGATCCCCATTGGAGAAAAGACCCTGAATTTAGCCTCATTTAAGTTCTTGAATTTTAGCTAACTGTGGACTTTGGAAAACTTGCATTTGTTATTTCAGGGACACAATATTTGAAAAGAAAACAAGTCTGAAGACCATATCCCATTGGACCACATTTCCCTAGCCAGTCCCCAGCTCTCCAAGAGGTGAAATTTCTAACACACACACACACACACACACACACACACACACACACACACACACACACCCTTGAAAAGCCTATCTCCTGAGCCGACTTAGGCAGAAGGTTTTTTTTGGCAAGGGTGGTGGGGGTGGTGGGGATGGGGATGGCGGTGGGCTGGGTGGTTAAGACTAGCCCCAGAGTGCCCAAATATTCTGTGTGTTCTTTAAGAGATGGTATTGCATCATTTTGTTAAAAATGGAAAACTGAACACAGGACATCTCTCATCTTAAATCTTTAGAATAAGCGAAAGATTCTTGGAATTTACTTCTAAACGGGCTTTGAATTTCTGCTCCTTAGAAGTCGAGTTCCACTTTTCTTCTCACACAAAATGCTTTTCCTCCAAGTTTTTCTCAGATGGAGAGAAACCCCTTCGTTCTTTTCAACATGGTGGTTTCTTTTGAAGCACAGGAAATTTATTCTTCGCCAGTGTGGGAACAACAATTGATATTCAAAACGCTGCCCTTTCCTAAGGCTTCGCCTTCGAGAAAATGAAACATATTTCGCACCAGGCACCATATGGTGTTTGTGAAGAGTGGACACGCGGATGCTTCCTAATTAAAGCATTAAAGTTTGTCATGAGAAATGGCAGCAGCAGATGACTTTGGCTGGGTGCGTGCCTGGGAGGGGCTGACTGGGACTGGATCCCAGAGAGTGGATGAAGTGGCAGGCTGACGCCCAGCTCTGCAAACACACTCTCTGATTGGTCCTAGGGGAGCGGATAATGGCAAGAGGCAGTTAATTTGAAGATAATTGAGAGATCTCTTTCCCGACTTCGCACAATAAAACAAGGTGCCAGGGCTCAGCTGGCGGTTGCACTCTGGCTGGAAGAAAAGCGCTGGAATTGGTCAGGGGAGAGCTGCCTCTTCCCTTCTTCTCACACAAAGCTGGGGGAGTCCCTTTCCTAGGTTCCCCGGCGCCCACACTCCCACTCCCAGACATGCACCCATGTTTATTGTTTCTACACATACATAGGTCATAAACAAAGAGCTCCCAAAGAGGCTATCAGAGAGCCAGGGTGATCTATTCCGGGAAACAAGGGCTGTGTGCTTCAGACATCTCATGCCGGGTGCCATCCCAGATGGTGGAGTTTCTCTGAGAATATAAACAGTTTTTTCGTCTCTTGTCTGTCTCTCCCTGAGTGAACACAACCACACACCTCGGTAAGTCGGGGCATGGAGTCTTTGAGGTCTCTTCAGGAGGAATGGTCTTAAGCTGCCTACCCAATTGCCTTAGCAAGCCGCTCTGTGGAAGGGAAGAGACTAATGAATGACAAGAGAAGGACTTCTTTGTTATGGAGGTATTCCTTCCCGATCTTGTCACTTTCCCATAGTTTTACTCGTTTTCTTATAAATTCTGAGAAACTCTTTAAGTTAAGCAGGGGGCAAAATCCTTTTATTTCTCCTTTACTCTCACACACGTGAGGAATTACTGGAAATGAGGGTTACTTAAGTGTGAAAAAGAATTTGATTTTTTTTTCCCCTTCTTAGGACCGGGAAGTGTAATGGTGACAAATTCTTAGGTATAGCCATGATGAGGGGCATGAGAAGGTGGAAAAAAAAAGCTTCACTCACACTTTCACTTCTCACTAGTGAACCCTGGGAAACAGACTTGAAGAATTGGCCCAGGAGAAGAGCCATGAAGAGTGAGAGAATGTCAGGTAGCTAGAAATCTAGGCTTGCCAACCTGGTTTCAAGAATATTTGAAGTGGAATATATTTTTATTGTCATTCTGATAAGTTCAGTGAGTAACTTTTTTCATCCCCTAGCAGTGGGACTATGATGGTCTAATTTCACAATGACCATCTTCAGTTTTGTTTCCACAGGATGTCATGGCAAAGAGGAGCCGCTTTAGCTGGCGGGCCAATTTACAGATACACAGTCTGAGAACAACGAAGCTCAACCAGACATAAATGTGTATTGAAGTGAATGTCTGGTTCTGAGGGAGATACAAACACAGCTTTAATCTGCTTCACAGTCCTACGTATTCTCTTTTCCTTCACGATGCATATAAGAACATACATGTATTTGTGTATTACATTTACATGTAATATATAATAATATATGTAATATGTATTACACATATATTAACACACAAAGACATACATGGGTGGTGTGTGTGTGTGTGTGTGTGTGTGTGTGTGTGTGTGTGTGTGTGAGCAATCACATGCAAGAGAACTCACTGTCTCTTAGGAGCCAGCTACAGCATGGATGGTGAAGATCTTATTATCTTAAAGTCCAGATGATGGTCAACTCAGTAAGAAAGAGATAGCTGACCTAGGAAGTTCTCCCTCAAAGTCCCTGAGACAAGACACCCCTCAGATTCAGGTTCCCCCCCTTTTTTTTGTAAGATTGCAAATGTTGAGGTTATTCCAAAAAGAGCTTTGAAAATTTCGCAGGCTACCAAATCAAAGAGGAAAAATTGTGACTGGAAGAGTTTTTAAGAGCTTGATCACTCCTCTTATTCTTATACAATCCAGGATCTCTTGCTCAGAGAATGGGGCCACCCACAGTGGGCAGACCGCCTCACTAATCAAGGTCATTTTCCCACAGACACAGACACATAGTCTAGACAGTCCCTCAAAGGGACCTCTCAGGTGACTCTAGACTGTGTCAAGTTGACAGTGAAAACTAACTATTGTGGGTGATTTAGGGCTTCTAAATGCCTTATTATTACCCTGAATGCCCTCAAAGACAACTAAGCATATCTGACATGCTCACGGTGTCTTCTGGAAGACAATGATGACCTTTAGAGTCCTGAAATTCTGCTCCTGGATGTTGCTACAGCTCTGGGTCTCAGCTGCTGATTCCTGATAGTCCATTAGAGTCCCACAAGAATCCCTCATGGCAAGCAGAGGAGAGTGCTTTGCCCTCTGGCATAGTTCTCTGCTGGTGGTCCCCTGAGTTGTATAGACAGCTCTTTTTCTCCAGCCTGCAAATGTGCCCAGTGGGTGGGGCTGGGGTAGATTTGAGTGACTCCTATGATTCCTAACTTAGGCTCAGACTCTCCCTGGGATTTTGCTACTAGGTAAGTTTATCACTGTCATGAGCTTCCTATGTCAGAGACATAGACAAATACCCTTGTGTCTTTCCACAGTGTCAGAATTTATTGAATAGCAATATATTCACAAGGCACAACAGTTTCTTTGGCAGCAATTTGCTTTGGAGTCCAAACTCTCTTGAATACCAGCCAAGACAAATGCAGATTCTTTCTTTCTTTCTTTCTTTCTTTCTTTCTTTCTTTCTTTCTTTCTTTCTCTCTCTCTCTCTCTCTCTCTCTCTCTCTCTCTCTCTCTCTCGTCTCTCTCTTTCTTTCTTTCATCTTTCTCTTGCAAAATTGACTACTAACAATAACTTTCAATTACACATTATACATCACACAGTAAACACTTGTGTTTGAGTGTGTGTGTGTGTGTGTGTGTGTGTGTGTGTGTGTGTGTGTGTGTGTCTGTAGGTTACAGAACACCACAAAAGGCAAAACAGGCTGCATAAAGTTCAAGGAGAGGAGTTCTTGGAGGTGGAAGCAGATTGATCAGAAGTTCAACATCACCATCTGCTATGTAACTATGGAAACCAGCCTGGGCTATATGAAACCCTGTCTCAGAAACAAATAAACAACACAATAAAAAGCCTCTAAAGTGGCCCAAGAGACAGTGCAGGGAGGTGATGGGGATGGTAGAAGAATTTCTGGAGAAATAAAACAAGTACCCTGCTGGAGGTCTGTTGGAGACACTGCTACAGAGTCCATCCATTTGATCACAACTTGAGCCAAATTTTGGGGTCAAATTGAGCCGCAGCAGTGAGGTATAGGAATATGAAGGCCATAGAAGCAGAGGGCAGGGTCAGGTCCAGGCAGATGGACAGACAGCAATTCAAATAGGCTGTATGTGTAGTGGGGACCAGGCTGAGCTGAAGTCCCCGTGGTAGTCAGGAATTCTCTGTTCATCCTTTGGTGTCCACACCAGGTTGGTCAGATGAGGGTTGGTGGGGCCGCCATCACAACCACATTAGATGTCCTCCTCTGTATGGTTGTGAGGATGTTGTACTCTTCCCTCAGAATTCGGTGTGTGATAAGTTCTCAAATCTCGTCTTCTTCATGTGATTTTAATATACACATGTGCTCATAGGCTCCCAATCTGTTTCAGTAGATTATAGCGTGCTAAGGTGGTTTGAATGAGAAATGACTTTCAGGGGCTCATGCATTTGAACACTCGGTGGCACTGTTTGGGAATGTTATGGAACTTAGGAGATGAAGGCTCGCTACAGGAAGGATGGTCTATGAGAGTCTATAGCACCACCCATCCAGCACAGACTGATAAAGGGAGACAAAGGCTAGTAGAGAGTCTTGAAGCTGTAGGACACTACAGAGTATGATAAATCATATTAGGGATACCAGATTCAAGAGGTTATATGATATACCAGATTGAGGAAGAGATGTAATGCCCTCACCTGGACCCAATGAAGGGGTAGACACCTAACACTCTGATAGCATGATGCTATAGGGACCTATCACTTAATACTGGTGTGTGTGTGTGTAGGACCCAGGACTCCCCTACTTGAATCCATTCCCGACTGATGACATAGCCTACTCAATTGCCTATCTGTCACCCTGCTCATCTGTCTGGCCTGGACTCAGGCCTACTGTTTCCTGCTCCAGACCTGGTTCCTGTCTCAGCCTGGCTCTGTCCTTTCACTTTAGAATCTGCTGCTTTGCTTTCAAACTTAATGTCAGAAGTTCCCGCAGGAAGCTGCCTCCCTCCATTGGCTTAGTTCTTTATCTTCATAGACTCTTCCTCAGTCTACTTCTGAAGCCTCCGAGCTCTCCTGAAGCTGCTTTAACTTGTATTCATTCACACACACACACACACACACACACACACACACTCATGCATAAATGCACACATACAGATTGATTGATTTACTGTGTGCTATGCGCTAAGTGCTATGAAAGTTAAAATTAGTAATTAAGCTTGCTATAAAAAAAAAAAAAAACCCTGCATTTGCCTTACCCCAGCCACCAAGGTAGGAGGGTTTTACTACAAATTGTTGTTACTAAACCCACGGAACCTTGTGAATTTATTGTTATTCAGTAACCTCTGACATTGTAGACAGACACACGCTTGTGTTTCTGGCCATCTGTGCCCATAGCTGTGTGCATGTTCACATAAGAACAAAACACTAGACATCCCCAAATACTGTGCTTCCTCTTGAAATAATGGGCTTTTAAAATTGTCTTCTGCTGCAGAATGCCAAATAAATATGTTTTCAGTCTCTTTACTATTATAAGAAAGTGACTTTGGGTTTTCTTTTTTTAGTGGATATTTAGAAATCAATTTCTCCATTCTTATAATTTACAGGAAGGGATTGAAGAGTCACAAAATTTAAAAAAAGTGCCTATAAATATCAACAAATTTTATTTAGACCAGCATTAACTAGTTACAAAACAAAGTGAAAATACATCCATATACGATGGTTGTAAGAGCCATAAATAGCTAACAACAAGAACTGGGTGAGACTTGTGTCAATAAAGGAATAAAACTTTAGTGAAGGATATAAAACAAAATTGAATATACCAAGTCATATAACTAGATGTCTGCCTGGCAATTGTGCCTGTCATAAAAACATGCCAGTTATTTGAAAATTTACTCACAGTGGTAAGACAAGAATGATTAACAACCTAGTGAGTTTTTTTTGGGAAGAAACTAGAAAAATATTTTTTATGATCTGCAGCTCTAATAGCAAATATCAGTTAAGCCAGCCTTGAAAATGAAGACCATTTCTGGCTCCTGCCATTGCAAAGAGTTGCCATAGCTGTTGTTCCCTCCTAGTATTAACCCTGGAGAAACTATGGGTTCAGACAAAGGCATGTATTTCCAGAAACAACTGTGCTAGTTTTTTTTTTTTTTTTTTTTTTTTTTTTTTTTGTCAACTTGACACAAGCCAGGGTCATTTGGAAAGAGAAAACTCAATTGAGGAAATGCTTCCATCAGATTGGTTTGTAGGCAGGTTTGTGGGCATTTTCTAGACTAATTATTGGTATGGGAGAACCTAGTCTACTGAGAGCAGTCTTGGGTTGATTAGAGAGACTGAGCAAGCCATGACAACAATTGATCCTCTATGGGCTCTTCCTATCTTGAGGTTCCTGCCTCAGCTTCCTTCAATGTGTTGTTTTAAGATCCCCACAAAGGCTACACCTTAACCTACTGCTATGTCAACCAGCAGCTACAACTTCACAGTAGCAAGCTTCTCTAGCAGTAGCCTGGCCACTCAGGCCACAGCCTGGTGGGAATTCTGCTCTTGCAGGCACCAACCAGCCTTATAGCTGCCACTGAAGGTAGCTTTAACTATATCCCTGTCATTAGAATTATGAATAAGACTCCAGATTCAAAGGCTGGGGTGAAAATCTGCGAACTCAGAGAGGCTGAGTAGCAACTAGCTAACCTTCTCTCTTTGCTGCCATCCATGGAAGACCTACCTACCTGTCTTTCGCTTTGCCAAACCACAAAAGCTTCGCTACTCCAAACCCCACCCTGCTATTTTCTGTGTCCCTCTCTCTCTCAGAGCATGTTCTCTGATGCTCTATGATTGCTTTCTGTCAGCTAGTTCCAGGGCAGCCTCCCGACCCAAGGTTAATTTTATTTAATTAATGCAAATGCAAACTCAGGGTTCACAGTGTGATCGAATATCTCCCAATATCAATATCTCCCAACAGGCAAATAAACCCCTTCCTTCCCAAGCTGTTCTTGGTCATGGACTTATCACAGCAATAGAAAGCAAACTAGGATAGCTAACCAACCAAGTCCAAATAAACAATGAGAAAGAACCCTAAGGGGATTGGACTCTCTCTCTCTCTCTCTCTCTCTCTCTCTCTCTCTCTCTCTCTCTCTGCCCATGCATGTATGCACAGGTTCACATTTTGTGTGTGTTGGCTGCCGAAGCCTAGAGAAAGCAGTAACAGCTGCGGACTGGAGGTGGGACACATGGCAGCCTGTGACAGTGGGTTAGGCCCTGTGCTTTCCTATGCAGCTTTCTGCCACTCCCAGCTGCCCTGAGGCCATACCAACAGGTTCTCCAACTCAGGCCCCTTGTGTACTGGGAATATGTGGCAGAGAAAACACTATTGGGAGGCCCCTCTAAAATGAAAAGATCTCCATTCATCTCTCCCTCTTTTTATAGAAGTCTCAAATTGGGTGAATTTTCATAATATATAAAAGGCTTCCCACAATGCTGCTTCTTAGAGCTCGAAGAAGCCTGGGTACAGCAAATACAAAGGATATATTAAGTTAAAATATATTCTTCAGAGTAAGTGGCTAAGGGCAAAATTAAGGTAAGAGTTCATCCCACAGAAAAAGAAAAAGATAAGGAACACTCAAACAAGATATAGCAAATAGTAAAATACAAAAACGGGAAGAAGAGAAGGACGGGGGAGACGAAGAAGGAGAAATAAACAAACTGAATAAAACAGCACTGGTGCTAACTGTGCTCACACACCTGCAAAAGAGGAACAGAGGTGAACCAAGGCCCAAGCTATTTCTGGTAAACATTCCAACATATATTAGTACACACACACACACACACACCAAAATAATCAATAAAAATTATATAATCTAACAAGTGTTGAACACCAAGTGTTAAGAGGGAAAATATGTACTAAACTTAACCCAGTTAAATGCACAGAGCATTTGGAAATCCAAATGATCAAAATCAGTATAAAAGTAAAAATCTGACAAAGAACCACAAATGTGAGAAGATTCAATATTAAAGTAATAATCATTAAAGACTGTCAGTTTTTAAAAGCTTTCCTTTTAAAAACACACTCAAGAGGACCACGCTGGTGGTATCTATATACTTAAAGAAATCATTTAATTCCTAATTAATAAAAGTTGTTCCAAAAAGCATTTAGAACAAAAAGCATGTATGTGTACAGCATAAAAACAGTTTAAAGCTAAGCAAATATATATACATATATATATTGTTTATATGGTTTTCGTTTTGCATTTATTGTGTAAGTTTTATTTTGAAATGATTTTAGACATTAAAAAGTTTGCAAAAATAAAATGTAGATAATCTTCATTTGGTTTTCCCAAATGTTAAACTCTTGCTTAATCATAATAGAATTACTAAGATAACTATAACTAACCTATGTACAGATTTCATTCAGGTCACACAAATTCTCCCACTAATATCCATGTGCCGTTTCAGGGTCTCATGCTGTCTTTATGTGTTGTTTCTCTTTTGCCTTCTTCAATGGATCACAGTTTACCTTTACTTGCCTTTCATGACTTTGATGTTGAAGACTACTGGTGAGATATTATGTAGACTCCTCTTTGGTTTGCTTTGGGCTGTTGTTTTCTGGATCTCAGAAAGAATTGATGCATTTTTGTTTGGAATACTGCAAGACACATGTCCTTTGTGCTTCCTATTAACGACACACAGAGCTGATATTTCCTCTAACTGGTAGTATGAACTCTGATCTCTCTGTGGAGATTTGGTGTCTACTCAGTATCTCTACCACAAAGCTACTGTTTTTCTCTTTGTGATTGATAAAGATTTGGAGGCAGATTCTTTGAGATTAAGCAAAGTTTACTTCTCCTTGAAGTGTGGCCCACTTGTTTTTAGCATTCATAGACAGAGCTTGCCTGCAATGATTATTTGGTATTCTGATGGTGATATCAGTTTCCCTGACTCTTTTAAGCTTTTAATCAGAATTCTGTGAGGAAAAACTACCATCCAGAGCCTGGACACACCTCACCCCTGTCTACACTCTGCCCTCTGTCCCAGTGAGCACCCAAGCCACAGGTGAGTCTGGGCACTGCTCTGCTCCCCAACCTACCCCATCAACCCCTGCTCACTTCTGCCTGAGCCCACCCAGGCAAGAGTGGACCTGCCCAGACCGGGAAGGCCCACCCTGAGTCTGGAACGCCCCGCCCTCATTCACCCACCGCCCTTTGCCATCCGGCTGCCGCCAGAAAGAGGGAGAGACCCCACCTGCACTCACTGGAAGAAGGGATGGGAAGAAGACAGAGCAAGAACACACTCAACAACAGAAAAACCAATATGACACCAGGAAAATCTAGGGACTTCACACCAGCAAGATCTGAAAAGCCCAACACAGAGGATGAAGCTCTTGCTTTATCATAAAAGAATTACCTCAAAAGAAAGTAAAGACTTCCTAGAATTCAATGAGAATGAAGACACAACATACCCAAACTTATGGGACACTCTGAAAGCAGTGCTAAGAGGAAAGTTCATAGCACTAAGTGCCCACGTGAAGAAACTGGAGAAAGTCACACTAGAGAATTGACAGAACAATTGTAAGCTTTAGAGCAAAAAGAACCAAACTCACCATGGAGGAGTAGATGCCAGGAACTAATCAAACTGAGGGCTGAAATCAATAAAGTAGAAACTCTGAAAACATTACAAAGAATCAATGAAACAAAGAGTTGGTTCTTTGAGAAGATCAACAAGATAGACAAATTTCTATCCAAACTAAACAAAAGGCAGAGAGAGAGCACTCTAATTAACAAAATCAGAAACCAAAAGGGGCATATAACAACAGACACTGAGGAAATCCAGAGAATCATCAGGTCATACTTTGAAAACCTGTGCTCCACAAAATTCAAAAATCTAAAGGAAATGGACAATTTTCTGGATAGATATCACTTAACAAAATTAAGCCAAAAACAGATAAGCAGTTTAAATCAACCTATAACCCCTAATGAAATAGAAGCAGTCATCAAAAGCCTCCCAACCAAAAAAAGCCCAGGGCCAGATGGTTTTACTGCAGAATTCTACCAGAAATTCAAACAAGAGCTAATACCAGTACTCCTCAAATTGTTTCACACAATAGAAGCAGAAGGGACATTGCCAAACTCTTTTTACGAGGCTACAATCACTTTGTGTGGCTCAGCAATGGACTGCATGGACCTATGTAATCTGTCAGCCCTGTACTAAAAATTATCTTCCAAACATTCAAATCTAGACTCAAATTTCTGATCTGTCACCTTGGATGCTTCAATAATTGATTGAATGGCATTGTCCAATTCTTCAACCCTATCCTGGGTATTTTGTACCATTGCATCTAGTTGCTGGGTAACATTGCCTATCTGAGTTTCTAGCTGGCTACAGATATTCTTTAGCTCATCATGGTCTTCTGACAGCCTAGCCTCTAAGGCCTCAGACATGGAGAATCATAAATACGCTGCATCTCATTAGACAGCTCTGTCTTTAGCATATTGGACACAGAGCCAAGCTTATCATCTAATTTCTGTTCCACTTGCTGCACAATTGTGGTCTGACCTAATCTGTTCTCCAAAACCTCATTGTGTAAAGCTGTTATTTCCTGCAAGCTGGTGGTGAGGTTATCTCTGTCCCTGTTCCTGAGCCCTCTGGCTAATAGTATTATTTGTACCAGCAAGCTAACTGCCATCACGGCATATAGGACAGTAATTGGCAAATTAGCGTCCTCCTCAAACAGTGAATTCACGTAATAAGCAAAAATATTACCAATTTTAGCAAATGATAAATATTCTGCCATAATTTTACCTGATTTCTACTCCAGATGCAGTAACTATCTTTGACCAGTGGGTGGCACAGGTGTTCAGTTAGTCGGTGGCGTTTGGCAGTGGTGGGTGGCAGCTGTGGAGAGAGGTCCTAAAAGCAGCTGCGCTTATCTTCTTATCTTAGAGAGTATATGGCCTTGTGGCCGCAACCACTGAATGAGGTGCGGCTTTAAGGCCACTGCATGGACCCTGCTGAAAGCCAAGACCTACTCAGTTCAAGGGCTGGAGGCCTCCGGGCATGGGTAGGCTGTAGTCCAAGCTGGTCCTGAGCACACGGTGGTAAAACCGTAGGAGGTCTGTGTGAGTCTCCAAGCTGCGAGCAGCTCAGCGGCACGGGGTCCACTGGGAGCTGGGAATACCTGTGAAGAGAAGGACCTTTCCCTGCCTAGGCCACAGGCTCGGTGGGTCCCACAGCCTGTCCCAAATGAGGTGTAGGTTTCCAATATCCCACTTCTGACACCAGATATAGTGGGAAATTACCAATACGGAGTCAGGTAGAAATACAAGGGTATTTAATATTTAATATTTAATAGGGAAAAGTCTTACTTACAGAGCAACCTAGCCAGCTCGAGTGGCCGCAGTCTGTCCAGCAAGTACAAAAGTGAAACCAAAAGAGAAACGCAGTCCCCTGAAAGTCTCACTCTATGTTATCCTGACCATGCCCTCGCAAGCATGGTCAGGCATATCTGTAGCCAGCCCCTAAGTAGGCGTGGCTACAGCTTCAACTACAATTCCCCTTTTAGTCTAAAAGAGGATTAAAACTTAACAGTGTAAAGTATCCAAAATTAACATAAAGGTAAAATATAAGAAGATACAACAATCTGCTTATGTCATATCCTAACTATTTTAACTAAACCCCAAAGTCATCACAAAGATACAACTAAAAAAGAGAACTACAGACCACTATCTCTCATGAACATCGATGCAAAAATACTCAACAAAATATTGGCAAATCCAATCCAAGAACACATCAGAAAAATCATCCACTATGATCAAGTAGGCTTCATCCCAGGGATGCAAGGATGGTTCAACATACAAAAATCCATCAATGTAATCCACCATTTAAACAAACTGAAAAAGAAAACCACATGATCATCTCACTAGATGCTGAAAAAGCCTTTGACAAAATCCAACACCCCTTCATGATAAAGGTCTTGGAGAGAACAGGAATAACGGGAACATATCTAAACATGATAAAAGCAATATACACCAAACCAACAGCCAGCATCAAACTAAATGGAGAGAAACTCAAAGCAATTCCTCTAAAATCAGGAACAAGACAAGGCTGTACACTCTCTCCATATCTCTTCAATATTGTACTTGAAGTTCTAAGTACAGAAAAAGTCAAGAAAAGGAGATCAAAGGGATACAAATTTGGAAAGGAAGAAGTCAAACTTTCACTATTTCTAGATGATATGATAGTCTACATAAGTGACCCGAAAAACTCTACCAGGGAACTCCTACAGCTGATAAACACCTTCAGCAAAGTAGCAGGATACAAACTTAACTCAAAAAAAAAAAAATCAGTAGCTCTACTATATACAGATGATAAATCCAATGAGGAAGAAATCAGAGAAACATCACAAAACTTAAGTGCAAATGGATCAAAGATCTCAACATAAATCCAGCCACACTGCATCTTCTAGAAGAGAAAGTGGGAGACACCCTTGAACGAATTGGCACAGGAGACTGCTTCCTGAACATTATACCAGTAGCACAGACATTGAGATCTGCAATTAATAAATGGGACCTCCTGAAACTGAGAAGCTTCTGTAAGGCAAAGGACACAGTCAGTAAGACAAAATGACAGCCCACAGAATGGGAAAAGATCTTCACCAACCCCACATCTGCCAGAGGGCTGATTTCCAAAATATACAAGGAACTCAAGAAGCTAGCCACCAAAACACCAAACAATGAAATTAAAAAGTGGGGTGCAGAACTAGATAGAGAATTCTCAACAGAGGAATCTGAAATGGCTGAAAGACACTGAAAGTGCTCAAAATCCTTGGCCATTAGAGAAATTCGACTCAAAACAACTCTGAGATATCACTTCACACCTGTCAGAATGGCTAAAATCAAAAACACCAATGACAAACTATGCTGGAGAGGATGTGGAGAAAAAGGAACACTCCTCCATTGCTGGTGGGAGTGCAAACTTGTAACACCACTTTGGAAATCAGTATGGTGGTTGTTCAGAAAAATGGGAATCAATCTACCTCAAGATCCAGCAATTCCTCTCTTGGGCATATACCCAAAGAATGCATGTTCATACAACAAGGACATATGTTCAACCATGTTCATAGCAGCATTGTTTGTAATAGCCAGAACCTGGAAGCAACCTAGATGCCCCTCAACTGAAGAATGGATAGAGAAAATGTGGTACATTTATACAATGGAGTACTACTCAGCAGAAAAAAGCAATGGAATCTTGAAATTCGCAGGCAAATGGATGGAACTAGAAGAAACCATCCTGAGTGAGGTAACCCAGTCACAAAAAGACAAACATGGTATGTACTCACTCATATATGAATTTTAGACATAGAGCAAAGGATTACCAGCCTACAATCCTCTTCACCAAAGAAACTAGGAAACAAGGACTCTAAGAGAAAAATGCATGGACCCCAGATAATGGGAAGGGGCAGGATCTCTTGAGCTAATTGGGAGCATGAGGGTAGGGGAGAGGGAGCTGCCAGAGTGAGAGGAGAAGGGGGGGGAGAGTAGGAAATGGAGGAGCAAAAATGTTGAGTTGGGGGAAGAATAGAGGAGAGCAGGACGAGAGATACCATATCAGAAGCAGCCATTATAGGTCCGAGGAGAGATCTGGCACTAGGTAGATTTCCAGAAATCTACAAGGATGACATGAACTTACAGCCTAGGCAATGGTGGAGAGGATTACCTAAATGCCCTTCCCCTATAATGAGACTGATGACTACTTTTTATGCCATCCTAGAGATCTCATCCAGTGGCTTATGGAAGCAGAGACAGACATCCACAGATATACACTGAACTGAACTCTGGAACCCAGTTGCAGAGAGGGAGGAATGAAGATCAAAGGGGTCGGTACTAGACTGGTGAAACCCACAGAACCAGAACATGGGGGAGCACATGAACCCCAGATGCTGTCTGGGAGGCCAGCACTGGACTGATCCAGATCCCTGAACATGGATGTCAATGAGGAGGCCTCTGCACTCTAGAGGGCCCCTGGTAGTGGATTGGTATTTTCCCCTGGTGTAAGAAGGGACTTTGAGAGCCCATCCCATGTGAAGGGATGCACTCTCGGCTTGGACATATGGGGGAGGTCCTAGGCCTGGCTCAGGATGATGTGGTGGACTTTGGGGAGCCCCTGTCGAGGGCGGTGACCTGCCTGGGGAGTGGAGGGTGGATGGGGTGTGGGGTAGGTTGCTGGTAGGGGGAGGTGGGCAGGAGAGGCAGTGGGAGAAGGAATTGACGTATGAAACAAGCTTGTTCCTAATTTGAACTAATAAAAAAATTACAAAATAACCCCAATCTTGTCTCACTATTGGTAAGTGAAGAAAGTGGACCCCATACTATGTTATAGCTTTTATAGAAAAAGGGTAGAAAAAAATTATCACCATCCATCCTTTCCCATAAATTAATATCAGCATAGTTTGGCAGACCTTTATTGTATGTTGTGGGCTGTATTCCAATATTAGCACCATTGTTCTGGCTTCAACCAAATAGTATTCTTCCAGCTCTTCTGTGCATCTTTTCTGGTACTTCATGATGCTAATTATGAAAAAGAGAAATCTTTTAAAAAATTATTTAAATAAATAACTAATTAAATAAATAAATCTAAAGTAATTTTGGTTCTGTGGTGGTGTAAATGAAAATGTCCCCCATAGGTTCATAGGAAATGGCCCGATGAGAAGGCGTGGCCGTGTTGGAGTAGATGTGGTCTTGTTGGGGGAAGTGTGTCACTGGGGGTGGACTTTGAGGTGTCAGAAGCTCAAGCCAAGCCCAGTGTCATTCTTCCTGTTTCCTGCCAATACAGATATAGAACTCTCAGCTCCTTCTCCAGCACCACCTCTGCCTGTACATTGCCATGTTTCCTGCCATGATGCCAATGGACTAAACCTCCGAATTGTAAGCCAGCCCCAATTAGGTGTTTTCCTTCATAAGAGTTGCTGTGGTCATGGTGTCTTTTCACTGCAATAGCATCCCTAAGTAAGGCAGGTTCTAAAGACTGGTAAGAGCCACACCTGGAAGAAAACAGAAATGTATGTCCATTTTGCTTGTGAATACAAATGAAAAAATTTCTAAATAAAAGACAGAAGCAATGGGTATTAAAAGTAACATGATCAAGTGTTAGTCCCAGGAATGCAAGGATTGCTAGTATTAAAACCTCCAACAGAATTTGCTAATCTGATAGTTCATTTTCAAAGGAGACTGTCTAGGTCCAGGGAGAAATCAACAGAAAGCACTAGGCCCCTGAGACTGCCTGCTGGTCTAGCTATTCCCCCAGCACTCAAGTTCCACTAAGCTCCTTCTTTGAAACTAGAAGTTTAGGGTAGACAATTATGAATAGACAAACTTGCCTGCTAGATCATGCAGCTGATAATATTTCTAATAAACAAGTTATAAAACATACAGATGAAGCCCCACATGATTTTTATTGGGAAAAAGGAATTTTTAAGGGACATAGGAAAAGAGAATTCCTAAACAATGTGTATCATTGTGCTTTCCTGATCATAAAAAAGCCGGGGAGGGAGAAAAAGTCAGGCATTTAGGTTTCATAAACTCTATCTAGGTTTGTGGTTGACTTTGCAAGGTCCTTAAATAAAATGCCTAGTTGATTTCATTACTATAAACCTCTACCACTCTTATTATGAAATGACAGTGTTTGTATTATGAAGTGGGGATCACTTTTTCTTACAGAATTACCATATGATCCATCTTAGATATGTCCAAAATTATTGAAACCTGAATGCCCTTATCCAGTGTCATGATAGTTCAAATATAGAAGCAATTCAAGTGTCTGTTGACAGATTAATAGATAAATGGAACGCCATCAGATAGTATTCAGCTTCATAAAGAAAGAAAGTCTGCATTTGTAACATAAGTGATCCTGCAGGACATTACCCAGTCAAATAAGCCAGTAGTAAAAGGATTCTGCCTCTGAGATTAGCTAAAATAGCCAAACACACAGAAGCAAAGCATGTAAGAGTACAATATATGAGCAGAAAGCATGTTAAAACCACAATGAATACATACAACTTCTGGAGCACCGAAACATTTGAAAACCTGGCGTGAATGCATATAGCTGCTAAAGCATCTAGACATTTGAAAGGCTGGCAGCGCAAAATGCTGACAAGGAAAACTCAGAACTTTTATACTTTGCTAGTGGTAGAGACGAATCATGGGTAAGGGAAACTGTATGGTCATCCCTGTTGTAGACTCTTAGGGGTCGATATATCATCTTTAGAGAGATTTAAAATAATCTTAAGACTTATTTGTCAGTCAAGTTTTGTAGGGAAAGGGCAGGTTGGGAATTGAACCCAGGCCTTTACACATGGTAGACATGTCTTGTGCTACTGACCTGTATGCTTCAGTTCCTGATTTTGTTATCCATACATGCTACCAGTTTCAAATAGTATAAAATACTTCTACCTGAAAAAAATCTTATTGCTCTTAGTGCTAAATGATTGCTAAAGTTATTCTTGCATTATCACAATACACATATAAGGTCCCGATGCACATATTTTTATGAGTTAATTTTTGATAATTATGTCTATTCCTTAATAGTCTGTTCCTTCTTGCACAATTTTACTCTTTTTGAAAGAACTGTATTCTGTTATGTTTATATAGAACACCTTTCCATCCCCTCATACACGCAGTTCCCAGTTATCCACTGATAAACATATAGGTTGAGTTTATATTTGACTAATACGGTTTTTTGAGAAAGTGATTCACTGTGCACTTCAGACTTGCCTGAAATACATTATTTGCCCAGGTTGGACTTGAATTCATGGAAATTCTTCTGCCTTAGCCTTCTAAGTGTTAGAGTTATAGTCATAAGCTAGCAGTGTAAACGGACATTTCTTCCCAAATAACCAACATAGAGGCTTAATATTGTTTATAAATGATTGGTCAATAGCTCAGGCTTATTCCTAAGTAGCTCTTACATTTTAAGTTATTTACACTCTGCCATGTGTGGTACCTTTATTAGCAAAGGCACATTCATTTCCTGCTCCCTCTCTGTCTACCAAAAACTCCTTTAACTGCACCCTTCTTCCTCCCAGCATGCTCAGTTTGGCTTTCCCACCTAACTGTATCCTGTTCAGCTATTGGCCAGTCAGTTTGTTTATTAAACCAATCGCTGAGACATATATTCATACAGTGTAAAGGAACATTCCACAGTACAACAACTATATTTTGGATATTGTGGAAAACATGTGAGTGAAGACAATCTCTTCCACATATTGATTTCTGAGTATGTAACCAGTAGTGGGGGGTCATTAGATCCTATGTTGAGATTACGTGTGTGTGTGTGTGTCTGTGTGTGTATATATATATACATTTTTTGAGGAAACCCCATGCTGTATAGTTTCCACATGCTTATACTAATTTGCATTCCAAAACCACCAGCTAAGAGTTGCTCTTTCTCTATATTCTTTCTAAAATTTACCTTTTGTTTTTTTTGACAGCAGGCATTCCAATTGGGATGAGCAATGTCTTAATTTCCCATGTGTCTGTGTTGGCCATCTGTATGTCTTTCAGTGAATGGCCATTCATATTATCTACAAACAGGTGGTTTGTTGACCTGGTTTCCCATTGGAAAGCCCCTTTATTTCTTTCTCTTGACTGATTACCATGGCTAGGGGTTCTGCTCCTGAGAGCAACAGAAATGGGAAAAGCAAATATGCTTGTCTGAAATTGTCTCTTTTACTCTCACAGTTTGTTGTAGGATGATACATAGATAATAATTTCCTCTAAGAATTTTGAAATTCTTCCTTAGAACTTTCTACCTTCATATATTGTTGTTGAGAAATCAGATATTGGGGCCATAGAAATGGCTCACTGACAAAAGGCAGCAGCTCGACACTGTCAAAGCTGATGACCTGGGTTCAGTCCCCAGAACCTCTATGGTGGAAGCAGAGAACTGACACTCAAGTTGCTCTTCTCAGACTTCCACATGCCTGCACTAGCACACAAAACCACACATGCACACACACAATAAATATAAAAAACTTAAAATCTTTTATAAAAGAATATATATATATATATATATATATATATATATATATATATTTCTGATCTTTACTGAAGCTTTTAAGATTTTGTGTCTTTCCAGGATTCTCACATTGGGTGTGTTTGCTTTCATCTTTCTGGGAATTTTACAATTCCCTTAAAGCTAGAAACTTACTTTTAAATTATTTCTTTGAAAAAAATTCCTTCCCTCTTCCCCATTTTCCTGAGGTTTTTTTTTGTTTGTTTGTTTTTGGTTTTGTTGGTTATTTTTTTAAGTATATCACTTAAACACTGATTAATTCTTTAATTTTCGTATTTCTATGTCCCCCTTTTTTCTGTTTGCCTTTTGATTTTACTTTCTGGGAGAGTCTCTTAACTCAAGTATCACATTTAGCACACATGCTTGCTTCTCATCTCTACAAAGTCCTACTTTGTGCTTCTCTGTTCACTTATTTCCTATGTGTGGTCATGGATCAATCTTCTTGCTGTGTACAAAGCCTGTCTGATGTTGTGGACTGTAAGTCTGCAGATAACACCAGACACCTGCTCAAATGGGAAGAACTAGCCACTGCAAGAGGCTGTGCACCAGCATCTAGTAGGCTGTCGGGGATGAGAGCAGGACATTAGCAGCCTCCCAATGAGGATATCCTATTGAAAAGACATCTGGCTCTGGTCATTGTGAATAGTGAGACTGTACACAGAAATGTCATTCCTTACTGAAAGACACACAGTAGGCTGGACTTCCAAGCTAGAGGATTGCCACATGACAGTAGCTAACACTCTCCTCTCCAGGAACAGGTAGTTTGGGGGAAGTGAAGGATCTTCCACTCTTCTTTCTGGTGTGAACGCCTGATTTTAACATTTCTTCTCATTCAATATTTTTATTGAAAGTTTTACTGTTATTCTGAGGAGTGTGTGTGTGTGTGTGTGTGTGTGTGTGTGTGTGTGTGTGTGTGTGTAGAGGAGAGGCTGAGAATTCAACAGCTCCTTCTTTAGACTTCAGTCGGTGTTCCTGTTTTACATTTAGCATATCATCTGCCCTTCACTAATAGCAACTGACACTGACACTTAGACCTCTACCTGACCTGCCTGAATTCTGTAAGATGAAGCTGCCTTTCCTCTGCTGTCTCCCATTGCAGATGATGGGGGGGGGGCAACTTTGCCTGTTGTGGAGTCACTTTGATTCCTTCCAAACTTCTGTTGTAGCCCCTTACTTGTCTGTCTCATGTTCCCTTTGTTTCTGCGACTGTATACATTTTAAATTCTTTTATTCTTATTCTAAATGGTCTTTATGGGGAGAGGGTATAAACACACTTGGTCAGTATGTCATATTTAACAAGAAGTCTATAAATAATTTTGATAAAATAATTTTATAATGCTTGGTATAAAATGGACAAACTCTATAAACACCATTAGCTCAAGCAGGTTAAATGTACAGAAAAAAAATACAGGAAGGATAATGTGAACATTTATTGCCTCTTCTATAAGATAGATAGAATAATGGTAACTTCTTTTAGTTCCCTCTGAATCTTTTCCTTCCCAAGTGTCTGTGTGGAGCACAAAGGACTTTTGTGATCATAATAAATAATTATTTAAAATAGTTTTCAAAGTAGAGAAAAATTAGAGGCAGTTAAGAGACCATCTCAGTGGGAGTGTCTTCCTGTAGGCATGGTGTGTGCCTGTGGAATTGTGTATAATTAAATACTTCTGATTCTATTGAACAAGCAACATTGTTAACTCCTTGTGCAACACTGTGAACACTGCCTGTGTCCTGCCCAAAGCTGCTTTACTTCTTTTCTTTTTGATGATTTATTTTATTATTTTTATGTGTTTTGCCTGCATGTCTAACTTTTGTGAGGGTGTTGGATCCCCTGGAACTGGAGTTACAGATAGTTGTGAGCTGCCTTGTGGGTTCTGGGAATTGAACCTGTGGCTCTGGAAGAACAGCCAGTGCTCTTAACCACTGAGTCATCTCCCCAACCCCCTTCCCCACCCCCACTCCCACTTTACTTCTTTTCTCATCTACTGGGTATAGTGGTTAGAGCCCTAATGAGCAGCAGGGCCAGAGTTTGGATGCACTAGGTCTAACTCTACAGAGATATATCATAACTGGTACTTTACAGTCTCACCAAATATAGTCCTCCCTTTGTATTTGCAAGAACTTGGTTCCAGGACCACCCAGGAACTCCAAAATCTGGGAACGCTCAAGTCCCTTACACAAAATGACATACACCATTTGCGTCTAACCTTTACACATCTTCCTGCATACTTTAAATAATTTCCTGATTACTTATAGCATCTAACACAATGTCTGTTCTATGGCCCTAAATAGTTTAGGTGGGACTGTGTTGTTTCAGGAATGGTGATAAGAAAAAACAAAACAAAACGAAATCTCTACATATTCTGCACAGATGCAATCTTTCCCCAGATACTTCTGGTCCACCCATGATGGGTTGAATTTGATTTGTGGATGATGGCTATGGAAGACCATATATATTCTTATCTAGCTCTTCATACACATTTGAGCTTACATCTGTGCTTATTCAAGTGTATTGGTCATGGAACAAACTATAAATTGAGCACAAGAATGGAAGCCAACAGGACACTTCATGAAACAAACTGCAGAGGTGTGTTTGTACGCCTACCTCAGTCTGAACCGCCCTCTCCCTTCTTTCTCCTACATTTCCCATACCAATAAATATCCTCCCACTCATGGAAATAAAGGAGCCTTGGGTTCCGAGTGCATTTAGAAAATGAGCAGCACTCACACCTGTTCTGCCTCATGTCTTCTGATGGCTGTAGAGGTATGATATGGCCCTAGGCCTTTGTTTCACTGCAATGAGCGGAGGAGACATCTTGCCAGACAGAACACATTAAAGGTTCACCGCAGCTGCCCCCAAACCATTGCTGTGTTTCCCATTACAGAAAGACTAGTTTAGACTCCCGAGTATTTCCAGGAATGTAGGAGGTTTTGATCTGTTGTTCTTTCCATTCCATTGTTTCAAAGCTCTAATTAAAGGGTGCCACATGTACGACTCCCCAAGGCACCGAGGGAGCTAAAGTTTGATTCGAAATGGTCCAGCTTTCTTTAAATATGTTCTTACAAGTAAGTGGTGTGTAGACACCATTCCAAATATGTTTGTTCTGATGGTCCGAGGCCCCATGCTTGACTCTAATTGGCAAAGGCTTTGTCATTATGTAGCCTGTCTGTGGATCTCTTTTCTGCTGTCTGAGATAGTATACTTCCCCAGATTATTTTTATTTTCTAGCATGTTGATAGTCACATATCATAATTCACACATTTAAAGTGGACTATTTGAGCTCAAAGGACAGCTCAGGCAGTGAAGTACTTGCCACACAAGTGTGAGGTCCTTTCAGGCATGGTGGCACAAGTCTGTAATCCCAGCTCTTGGGAAACAGAGATGGACAGATTCCTGGGGCTCACTGGCTGGCTAGTCTAGCCTACTCAGGCATGGCCCAGGCCAGTGAGAAAGCCTGTTTCATTTGTTAATTTCAGGACATAGAGAAAGCCTGTTTCAAAATACAAGGTGAATGGTGCCTTGAGAGGGACCACACCCAAGGCTGTCCTCTGGCTTCCACATTCATGTGCACACATGTACAGATACACTCAGACATATATGCACATATACCTAACCACACACTCAGTTGGAAATTTGATGCTTTTTAAGCACAGTCACAGAACCCTACAACCATCAGTGGCAATGCTTTAGAATACCCACATTACTCTAAAAAGGAAAGCACAAAGGAAATCTAGCACCCAGGCTTCAGTTTCTAAGACCATTCTTCAAGAAAAGACTGTAGGATGCTTTGGGAAAATGGCTGATTCTAGAACTGAAACTGGGAACACACAAAATGAGACTGGGGTATCTTGTAGCAACAATAAGTAAAGAAGTTCTTTAAAACTGACCAAAATACCTAAAACACCAAATCCACATTCATGGGGCCACGTCAAAGGGACCCAGGAGCCAGGCTATTTGGGAGAATTCATTTTTTTGGTTGTTGTTTGTTTTGTTTTTAAAGATGTGGCCCCTGCTAAATAGATTACATTCTGGTGGATGACCTCACACCCGTGAGTAAATGAGCAGCCCAAACTGGACTTGGTGGAAAAGAGAGGGGTGGGAAACAGAATGGGACACAAAGTTGGGAGTGGTTGGGTGGTGGGGATGGATAGGGAGGAGTTAAGGTGATGAGTGGGAGTAAATATGATCAAAATACATTGTATGCTTGTATGAAATTCTCAAAGAATTAATAAAAATATATCAAAAAGGGAAATAGCTCTCAAATCTCCAAAGCTTGGAAATTTAAATAATAAAATAAGAAATACTGGTTCATAACTCAAGATCAAACAAATACATAAGGGTTCATAATGATAGGAATTAGTGACTTATTAAATAGTATATGAGAAAAAAAGACAGATCCCTGTATAAAAAAATAAATTCTAAACAATATAGTTGGTAGATTTTCTATTTCTTCATTAGTATTCTCTACTTCATTAGACTCTATAATCAGACTATCTTAATTTTTAAGACATATTTTCTTTGGTGTTTTGTAGTCTCTGTTGTCAACTCCAGGTAACCTGCCCTCTCCCAAGTGGTTTCCGTTGCCTGGCAACCTGCCCTCTCACAGGCGATTTCTGTTGCTTGGTAATCTGCTCTCTTACAGGCATTTCTGTTGCTTGGTAACCTGCCCTTTTGCAAGCTGTTTCTGTTGCTTGACATTTTCCCTGTGTATGGGCCACACTTCTCAACTTTCTTTCCACATCTCAATTTTTGTTGGAAACTGAATGCTTTTAGATAAAATATTGCAGCACTGTAGATATTGGTCTCTTTCCTCTCTCTGAGGTTTATTTGACTATTGTTTACTGAATCATTTGGCTGGATCATTTTATAGTTACTTCCTATCTCAGGAAGCTCATGATACAATCAGAAGATGGAGACTCAATTGTGTACAAGGTTATTTTAGGGTGCAAGCAGCTTGAGCAGTGTTCTCCTTTGTGAGTCATCCCCCATCCATCCTTCCAGGATCTTATCCCACTCAGCATTTTTTGCTGAAACTCTGAGCTGAAGAGGATGAGAAACCATGGCCAACCCTTCTCAGCCATGTGCTGTACCTCTGCATTTGGCCTCACCCACCCAGTGTGGAGCTTCTGGTTCTCAGAGCTGTGGGCTGTTGGGGAGGTGGAGAGTTGACTGGGGTCAGGTGCCATACACTCAGGCTGTTCTTACCAAACCCGACTGGAATTTCTTGAATGAAGGCTTCTTAATTTTCTATATGCTCTTAGGACAATTTCCAGAGATCTTAGCTGGGTGCTTTTAGAAGCAATTCTCACTTGTCATGGTGGTTTCACCAAATAGTGCCTCTGTGGAGCATCTCACCATCCTCAAGGGGACCACCCCCTCCATTGCTTCCCTTGGGTCCCAAGCATAGTTGTTTTTTTTTTTTTTTTTTTTTTTTTTTTTTTTTTTTTTTTTTCTCCCTGGTGTTTAACTGTCTGCACACTTCACATTGGTATTTTCTATTTGGCACAATCTTGGGGCAGTGAAATGAGGTCAACTTCCTGAAGGAGAAAGGCAGACAGGGATGTGAACCTTGGTTTGTGTGTCTACCCAGGGTGCTCTGGTTTTGCTGTATAGTGTCCTCAATGTGCTGGGCTTAGTGAATGGGACATCCAGAAACCAGGAACAATTAGTCCAGGAATTTACGACTGAGGTCGAATGGCTACAGCCCCTTCCTCCAATTAACCAGCCAAATTCAGTCTAACTCAGTGTTTTAAGTACAGCATTCAGTATGGTGTGACATAATACAGGTCAAATTTCTCCGGTTATTTTAGGTGGACTATAAGAAAGGACTTAAATTACAAGGGTTGGAGAAGATACTTCAGCTGGTGAAGTGTTCATTATACATGCGTGAGGACCTGCCTTTGGTCTGGAGTACCCAATGAAAACCCAAGAGTGGATGGTGGTACATGTCTGTACAACGAGTGCTATGGAAGCAAAGGCAGGAGGATTCCCTGGGGCTTGCTGGCCAGTCTGACTAGGCAGTTTGCTGACCCAAAGTTTCAGTGAGACACCCCTGTCTTAAAACACAACAGGAACAGCATCTGAGGACTCACACAGAGTTGGACTTCTGGACTCCTCCGTATGCACACAAACACCTCTTTTTAAAATTGAAAAGGAGTGAATGTAGGTATGGATTCTTGCAGACAGTATCCCCTAGGGATCAGGGAATTCATGCTTCCTGACAGGTTGTGACTACTGTAGTGCTTCTCTTTTATTTTTAAATTGTATTTTCTTCTCTATGTACGAATGAGGGCTCTCCCTGCATATATATCTAAGTACCACCTGAGTGCCTGATGCCCGTGGAAGCAAAGATGACATTCTATGCCCTGGAGCTTGAGTTATAGATGGTTGTGAGCTGCTGTGTGGGTGCTGGGAAGGGAACCTGGACCCTCTGGCAGAGTAGCCAGGACTGTGAAAGGCTTAGCCATCCTTCATTCCCACAATGCTGCTCTTTTAAAAACAAACAATCCAGTTTAGGCTCCCATTCCTATTTTCATGAATGTAGGCTTTTGATAGTGTTTTTATTTCCACTGCATTGTTTCTCTTCTCTAATTGAAGAGCCTCACATCAACATTTTATTATGCTCCGTGGGCCTAGAAATTTGAATATTACGGCACTGAACAGTCTAGAAACAATCTAAGAACAAGCACCTGTTGAGCACATCACAATGGAAACTTCACAATGTTATTTCTTAGACAAGGCTGAAGTAGCTAGTTCCTTTCATCCAACTAAGCCAATTTAAACATTATCCAGAGACATCAGAAATTATAAAGTGGTGTGAAAATGATTGGATTTTTGAAAAGAGCATACACACCAGGTGAAAATTTTGCACAATACCCAAATTGTTTAGACAAAAGTAATCAAACTGGTTCCTTTGACTGTAAGTTTAGTTAGAAAGGGGCATTATTCTGAATTCTCCCTTCTAATTAGTCATATCGGAGACCTTGAAAAACGGAATTCAAGCAGACAAAAGAGAAAAACATTAACCACTTTCATTTCTTCCACCCACACAGCTTGCTTCTTTGTAGCTTCAGGTACAGCTGATGTTTTTATTTTTTGAAAAGTAGTCAGGATTAGCTTGACCAGACAGAAGGCAGCTGGCCTTGGGGCCTCAGTTGACTTAAATGCAGAGCAAATTCGGGGACCCTTCTGATTTATAGACAGCTGGGGAAGTGGGGAGACAGAGGTTAATTAGGAGCCACCAGCCGAGAAGCAGTTCACAGGGACTCAAAGTTGCCAATCAACGGCTGATAGCATCAGAATTTCAGGCTTAAAAGCAACCCTGCCAGGGAGGCCTGACATCCTTGGCATAGGCTGGTTGCCACCTCCATGGATGACTAGAAACTCAAGTATGGTTTTCCCTTGCTTTACCGAAGTATTGGTCCTGAAGCAGGCTCCAGATTCACGCATTTGTCAGATGGGGAAGTGATGGAGATGGCTCCGTGCATCTCAGGACCATTTAGACTTGTTTTTCCAAAGACATTGTGTTTTAATTGCACTGTGCACATGCCCTTTTCTTGAGAAGATCAAGTTTTAAGGAAATAGACTCTAAGCAACATGACTTGACCCCATCCCCATTTAAAAAGAAACAAAAGTTTTTTGCTGAGGTATCAAACTTAAGCAAACGTGATCAAGAACTTACTTTTTCAGAAGTCTTGATTAAGAACAACTCACTTTTCCATGTGTTGCCCAATCGGTTGGGTGGAGAACTCCTAAGTGACAGCATTAAATCAATGTGGGTTTTGCTTTCCAAGCCTTGCGTTGCCCTTGTAGAAGACCCAAATAACTGGCTGAATGAGGATAAATTTGCAGAAATCAAAGAAGCTCTGGAAATTTCTTGGCACATGAGAAGACTGACCATGATTGATTGTATGTGTGGTCAAGCCTCCTCAAATTCTTCCAGCCTCACTGTTCCCTGGGATCTTCAGTTCTAAGACTGGCAGCTAAGGGGAGAGAACAGACTCATTCAGGACCTCAAGGGTCTGCAGCACTGTCTTCCGCACCCTTCACTTAACTCTAATTGTACAAGAGGCCACTCCACATGCTTCAGGGTCTACTTCCCTGAAAGAAATATGTTTCCAAAACAGGCCAAGTCATTTCCAAAGTGGCTTGACCCAGAAGGATAGGGGGATTGACTTCTGCAGGATTCCTCTGGACAGATGGAGACAACAGTATCTGCAGAGGGCTTTATCTCCATCCTTGGACTGTGTGGTTTTGAGTTAAGGGTTTTCCTGCAGGGTGCTCTGTCACTTGGTGGATTCTTGTGACACAGTGGTCAGGACTGTGTGTGATCTTGTATTTACTTCCCACTCCCACCCTTCCTACCTTCTTTTCAGTCACTCTAGTTTTCTTGTGTTGACATTTCCCAGGAGCACAGGAACACTTAGAGCCTGTCCAGTATTGTGATTTGTGTATGCTATGTCCACCAACCACAGGCTCTGGTGTGTGAATACTTGGTCCACAGCTGGTAACACTGTTCTAAGAGATTGTTAAAGCTTCAGTGGGTGAGGTCTGGCTGCTGCTGCTGGGTCATTGGGGGAGGGGGTTTGAAGGATGTAGCTTGGTCCTGCTTCACATCCCACTATTTGCTCTCTGCCTGCTTCAGTGTGACTACCTATGTCATGTTCCGTTTTACACAGATGGTTTCTTGCCCATACCATCCCTACCAGGGATCCCGTCCTTCCTTACCTCCCCCTATTATCCTCTCTCCCTTCCTTTGTGTGTGTGTGTGTCCTTGCTAAGAAATAACTAAAATGTTCTCCTTTGTTTCAGCTCATGCATGTTTGTGTTGTGTGTATGAGTTCACATGTGAGTGTGGGTGCATGTGGGCAGGAGCCTCTTTGAGCACATGTGTGCGTGCATGTGTTTGTGGAGACCTGGAGTTGATGTTGCATGTCTTCCCTTATTACTACTTTATTTACTCAGCCCAGGTCTCTTGCTGAACCTGAAGCTCACTTGCCCTGGGTAGCCCTGCTTCTGCCTCCCAAATGCTGGGGTTACAGGTGGATGCCACATTTGCCCAGCTGTTTACATGGAGTTTCACACTTGCTCCTGATGTTTTCCATGACAGTTCTAAGTTGTTTGTTTGTTTGTTTTTGTTTTAAGTCTCCATAAAGGTTTCTGTGTTTACCAAGGTATGCAATCCTTTCTCAATCCTTTCTTTTTTTACATTTCCCTTTGGGAAAACCCCTAGATGGGTTGGCTAAAATTACAGTACATACTGACGGCTCTTCTGGTGGAGTTTTAAATCCCACCTTTAATTTGACAGCCTAAGTTTCCAATTAATTTTGACCTTCCACTGCTGTGTTTTCTTTCTTCTCTATTTGGCAAAATGTGCCGTGTCCTTCAAAGTCCAGCTAAATGTGATCTGGGGGAGGCTTTTCTTGTCACTTTTGTCCACATGTGCCATGCCAGTCTTTGTTGTCTCATACTGTTCAGAATTGTACCATCGCCTGTAGACCTCCAGTGCCTACAGTAATGGAACATGGCACAGACACTACTCACAGCTTTCCTCTTCAGCCCCTTTGAACTTTCTTTCAATTTGGCCCTAGGATGCTCATCTACTCTCTCTCAATTCACCTGTCTCTGCCCAAATTTTTTCCACCTTCCAGTCCCCCACATCATTAGACTTGGAGTTGATGGAACCAAGTGAATGTCACCTCCCCTTAGCTTTCAGAGCATCAGGGCTCTGCTACCTATTTTTTCAGGTTTTCCTTCTCTGCTCATTTGTGCAATGAGACTGTACGCTTCCCAAGAGCAGGAACCATGTCTGACATCTCTTCAGTCATTTTCCTGGTGTCCAGGCAAATAAACAAAGCTTCAGCAAATACAAGCTGACTGATTCATATCTTAGAGATTAGCCAACCAGACCAGGGAAGAAAAGTTAACCATGAGCTACAGCCCATTATTTTTGGGTTTTTAATTTTTTTAAAAAGGACTTTTCCTTGTTTTTACTTATGTCAGCATCTATGGAGAAATAAAGTGACACACACATTTTTCTCTGTGTCTGGAAAGAGAAACACTACTGTACGTTGTGAGAGTTCATTAAGCTTTCTCCTGCTCCATTTCCCAGCATATGCCACAAATCTTCGGAGCAGCCGGGTACATTTTTTCCCAATTAATTTTTCTCTCTTGCTTTACTGGCAGTCAGTTTTACTAATAGTCATTTTTCTAAGTCAAATGCTCTAATTAAAATTGGAATGAAAAATCTGATTAAAATCTAAATTGGCTCTAGGAGCTGTGATCTCCTACTCTGCTATTTGCAGTTACATAATTTATGTCCCAAATTGCTACATTAGGGTTTGTCACTCCATTTTCCTTACCTAAGGCATTTACAAAAACCTTGAGCTTTGAACCAAAAAAAAAATCCCAATTTGAAAGCCATTAAATACCCAATGTTGAGAATTTCAAGACTAGCAATAGGTTAGAAAGTGAATTTCCAAAATGATTTCATTTTTGAGCCATTCCAAAAGACAGGCATGTGAAGTCTCCCTAACAGTTTCCATTCCTATCCTAAGCTGGTATGTAAATATAGTCAATAATCATCTTGCAGCTCACTCCTGGTGATAGATGCTCTGACACAATCCAGAAGAAGCCAATTAATTTCGAATATATAAAGGAGTAGTCAGTAGAGGAAAAAAATGATCTGGCTTATCCAGGCCCCTGTCTTTCTGTTTTTCAAAAAACCTTTCTGATGACCATGCTTTTAAAGGCAGGACCTGAAAACCCATAAAAACAATGTTGTATGTCCCAAAGCAAACCAAACTCTAAACCTGGAGCCACAGAGCAAGTTGATGAATCTGATTCCAATTTAGTGTCGCAGGTGGATAGATTAATAATTTCATAAAAAATGTATGAGTCCACCGAGAGCATCTAAATTCAAACAAAGGCTGAAAGAACAAAGGTGATGAAAATGGGGAACACTTACAAGAAAGACATAGAAGTGACCCGGGCACGGTGTTCTCTGGGCTTAGCTTGTGGGGGTGACCAGAGGGAGCTGGCCTCATGGCTGTGCACCACAGATTGAAATGGGCTGCTTCAGGCAAAGGTCACCCCACGGTATCAATTACTTGCTGCTACCTGGAAAATTTGATTTCATGCCCCACAGTAGAGCTACTTTCTTCTCTAGCGCGAACGGCAACTGTCTCTGGTTGGTAACGAGAATAATGTGTCTCCTCAGTCATTAGACTTCAGGGGCCTCTCCATTCAGAAAGTCCTCTGCAGATTGCCAGAGAAGCTAAAAGATCTGGGGCGCTAGCATGCTGAGTGAATGGAGTGGAAATGCCGAGTCTGCCCTCTTCTTAACCCTTGAAGATATTGTTTGGTTTCTGATTAGGAGTTGATGGATTTGTAGCTACAGAATCTACACTCTTGCATGCAACATCTCATTTTAAGTCAACACCAATTTCTCCCTGGAGCTCCACTGAGAAGAGACTAACTCGAGATGTGAGCAAATATAAAATATAAAACATCAGGGAATCTGAAGAAAGGGAAGTTAGTACTGCTCTGATTTTTGTATAGAATTATCTTTAATGTTCTATAAAGAATCTCCCGCCCATGGCCCGTACTCCAAATCTAGTTTTCAGAAAAATGAGCTGGTGTGATCGTGAGATTACTATCACATTAGGCGGCTGACAGAAATATTTAAAACATACAAACAACGTTACCTATTCCATTGTCCAGCTGGCTGTAGGGTAGAAGAATGAAAATGCAAAACCCACCAGAGATCTTTGCTGCTCTCTGATCTAAGCGATGTGTTTAAGCAGATCACATACTTGCTCCTCGTTTTGTTTTTCACCTTATTTCTTTATCCTTAATTCTAATTCAGAAAGACTTCTAATGTTTTCATCAGCATTGGAAAGGAAGACTAAAGTCACAACTCAACGAAATACCAATATATGCTGCAGACTAGCTAAAATGATATTTTAAAAAAGGAAATAAAAAATTGGAGTTAGTAGATGATCTTTTTTTTCTCTTCTTCAGGATGTAGGGGGATGCTTTTTGGCACACAGAACAATGTGACCACGCAGCCAGGCCTGCCAGTAAGGAGTCAGTGAAAAATGACAACGTGGGAAGTGCTTGCAGCATGCTGTCAAATCACCTTGGCGCTTCTCATTAAAAAGATCAAATCCCAGGCCATGAAAGCATGTAAGGGAAAGAGAGACCCTTAGGGCTTTGGGTGTAGGGCATCTCTGGGTGGGGGAAATGGTGGGGGATGTGAGGGAAGATGAGGGGGTGGGTGAGAATTGCTTTGTCTCTCACCATCAGTTCCAAGAACAAGCGCCCATCACAGGAGTACTGCCATTGTTAGAGGAAGGGGCAAATATGCCCTGCTGAGGGTCAGGGGATTCCAAATTATTCCAAGCCCTTTGATACAAAAGGCCAGACTCCCCTCTTCTCCCTGTGTGAAGAAATAAATGGGCTACCTAGTCACGTGTTGCTTTAAACTGACCACTATTATGCCTTAATTAAAGGGTTTTACAAATGCAAATAATCCTCTCAAAACAAATTGGTAATTTTAGAAAGACCTTTAGGAAAAGAAGAAAAGAAAAATTATGTATCTTGGGTTTTTCAGATCAATGCATAGAAAAAGAAATGAAAGATTTTTCTATGTAACTCCTTTGTCATACAAAACGAGAAATTGTAATTCAAAAAAGCAAAGTGATTTGCCTCAGGTCATTTAGTTTCTCAGAGGCAGAAATACACGTTTCTCAATCTGGGACAATTTGAGAATCAGGAAAACCCTTTATCCCACACTTTATCCCACTGACTAGGATAGAAAGCCCGATTCCAGATTTGTTCATGTATGTACATAGGCAAGAAGGAGAAGTCCTTCTGTATAAAATGGCTACTCTAAATACAGAACAGCTAATGGATTTGTAGAACGATCAATGGCTATTGGAGTGAAAGAAGGAAGTGATGTCTATGCAGTGGAGAGTGGCAGCAAGACTCCCAGGACAATTGTGCCACCTCTCCACAGGCTCTGGACTACAGGTTAGCCCAAGACTATCACATAGGCTTTCACAAAAGCCTGAGGCAAGTCCTTTTGCTCTACCCTACTAACAGACCTTCTCACCTCTGAGAGATATGGCAACCCCATGTTCTTTCCCTTGGGTCTTAACCCCTGCTAGATAAATGACAGGCATTCTTTGCTTGAATTGTCAAACAAAAATAGAGGCAAATCTTCATGAGGAAATTTCTATTTGGGAAGAAGAATAGGATTGCCATCTGTGACACACGTTGACAGGCCACGCATCCTTGATATGTTTAGAGAACAGACAAAAGGAAAGGCTGAGAGTTTTATTAAGACAGAGAAATCTGCACATGTTGTTATGAAGGCAGGTTCATCTGTACTTCTGGTGTATGAGGAGGCTGGCAAACACAACTGTGGGGCAGCAGCAATCACCCTGTACAGCTCATTTGCAGGGTCAGAGCTGTCAGTTTTATCTATAGTTGTTAATAAGAACAAAGTCTTGAAGACTATTTCTCTGGAATTGGCTTGGCCTTATAGTTCCTGGAACAATTGTGTATGGTGCTGAATGTTTCTACCCCTAGTCTCTTATATGGATGAGTATGGCCAGAAGGCTTTTATTGGCTTGCTCTGTTTTCACAGAATGGACCACACTTCTAGCTGCTCAGGGCCTCTGGCTCATGCTCTGTACCAGTGAAAGAAGGAAGAAGGCAGGCGTGCAGCCAACATGAACAGGATCACTGGAATACCACATTCTACCAAAGCTCTGGTTGTGGCCTGAAGATTTCAAGAAAAGAAACGTCTGGAAGGTGTGCCCACCATGTCCATGCAATCACATTCCCAAGCACAGATTTAAGGTGGCTAAAAGGTAAATTATTGATCTCCTTTTCCTGTGTCCATCAATAAAGACTTGCATTTGTGGTCATCATGGTCTGTAAAATCAGAAAGACCATTTGTGTCACTGGGAGCCAGCATTCAGATTCGCCTGATGAATGATGCTGTGTCATGAACAAAGAGGTAAATGGTGTTAAACCAACAAAGGCAAAAACAAGCAGATCTAGATTGTTTATATATACATATATGTGTATACATTTACATATATACACATACACGCATCAGGCACACACACACACACACACACACACACACACACACACACACACACTCACATATATAAAAGGTCTCAAGATCCAGGGTGTTGTCAGTGATAATAGTGTTGCTGCCATTCCCTTACAGTGGCAGATATGAAATGAACTTTACAGTAAGGAATAGAAGATGCAGACTTAGTTCCTGTAGGGATGGTGACTGAACAGCCACACTTACTACACAGTAAGCAAATGTATAAGGGAGTCCTTTATCCCTGATATTCTACACCTCACTAATGAACCACGGTCTTCTGAGTCTATCTCTTAAATGTTTTTTAAGGTCAACTCTTTTCTGTGAATCAAAACTCTATGTATTGTAGTAGGGAAGAGGGCTTTGCCTGTGGTGGTGTCTTAGTTTGATGAGAATATCTTAGGTTAGGGAAGTATATATATATATATATATATATATATATATATATATATATATGTGTGTGTGTGTTGTGTGTGTGTGTGTGTGTGTGTGTGTGTGTGTGTGTGTGTATGAGTAATTCATGGCTTAGCATGTATATTACTGATAGAGTGTTTATCATGTGAGAGACCCCATGTTTGATCCTTAATACCACACACAAAAAATATTAGAGATTTGTGAGGAGTGAGTGTACCTCAGTATAAATGAACATTTGTGACATGAACATGACCATGCCAAGGACCCCAATGCCTCAGACCCATGGAAATGTCAAGACCTTTGCCTGGCCTGAGTATCATTGTTGACGTATACAGAAAGTATCAATCACAGTTTCTACCTCCCAAATGACTGCAGTAGGAGACTGCTCCCCTGCACACTATCCCCTAACACACACAGAGATGAACTAACCACATCTTTGTTCAGCTGGGTGTCTGGGCTGTTGGTGCATTTTCCCTCGGAGCACACAGCCCACCTGATCCTAGCTTTTCTGTGATTTATGTCTGTGATTTCTTCTTTCTCTATTGCCAAGTCAGGTCAACCCTAAAGCCATGCAGGTTTTGGCAAGGATTTATTATATCACACCGAGAAATATTATTGTCAAGTCCAAGCAGGTAAACAGATTGTTTGGCCAGGGAAGCAAAGCTAAGGGATCAGAAACTGGGGCATTTATTCTACAAAGGAAATGCTTGATGTCATCTAGAAGTGGCCAGTTTGGGATAGGCATACTGGGAAGTAGTTTTGGTCTAAAGTAGCATAACCACTCATAACTCTGACAAGTGGGACCATTCTAACCTTTGGCCATGAGTGTATCTGACCTTTCTGGTCTAAGGGTACCTACCTTCTTTATCCATGTTAACTATTTCCATTTAACTCATTTTACCTTCAAGGGAGCCAGAGAGATATAGACACAATTTCTTGCTGGGTTTTTTGTCTCTAGATT